>NC_034594.1:31495513-31524729 GCF_900095145.1 Mus pahari | reverse complement strand
CTGCCTCTGCCTCTGCCTCTGCCTCTGCCTCTGCCTCTGCCTCTGCCTCTGCCTCTCCCTCTGCCTCTCCCTATGCCTCTCCCTATGCCTCTCCCTATGCCTCTCCCTATGCCTCTACCTCTCCCTATGCCTCTGCCTCTCCCTATGCCTCTGCCTCTCCCTATGCCTCTGCCTCTCCCTCTCCCTCTTCCTCTGTGCATGTGCATACCATGGCATGTGTGTGAAGGACAGCTTTGTGAAATGAGTTCTCTTCTGTCATTACAGGGGTTCTAAGGATCAAACTCGGGCTTGTGTAGCATGCACTTTCACCCACAAGCCATCTTGTTGGTCCATTGTCTCCTATTTTTGATATATTTATATGACATTACTACTATTATCTTCTCTGTATTAGTATGAGACAAAAGTCTGTGTGTATTATGTGTACTTCCATACTTCTATGTGTATACACTTATACTGGAAATCCTGTGCCATACTATAATGTCAGCTGATGCGTCAACTCAACTGGGCTTGTATTTAGATATCTACACAAATATTACTTTGGATGTTTCTGTAAATGTATTTTTATACAAAAATAACAACTTGAATTAATCTGAATATTGACTAACATCATATTATTTTCCAAGGCATAGTCACATGATGTATAATAGTCTGGTTAAAAATAGATCAAATATATTCAAAATTTATCTCTCCTAGGTATGTTGTATCCATCTTAGTTTTTTAAAGTAGATAACGTAAGTATGATGTTTGTGCAATGGCAATATCACATACCATCTTTCTATTCTGAGTGATGAGTATCTACCCTTTCCTCTGGCCACTTCTTCAATGTGAAATGGTAATCAAATGAGTTCTTCTGAATTCTGCCCAACAGACTCTCTCAGCTGCTGCCCCAGCAGTCTTCAGTGGGCTTTTAACACAGCCCAAGTCCATTTCGGACTAGCAGCAATACACTGTACCTGAGTTTGTGCCAAGTAGGCCCTAATTCTTTCTCCCTCTGTCAGATGGTTTTGGTGAATTCTTGATTCATTAGAATGGATTGAAAGAAAGATACTACTATAATAGAGGCATATGAATCTAGGGTACTTGTCTATGAAGTTTGCTCAGGTATCAATTTATTGCTAATTTGACCTCAATTGTATTCTATCCATCATGCAGAGAATTGCTGTCATATTCAAGCAGCCCTGTTACTTGGCAGATCTGTTAGTACTCATAAAAAGCAGCTCTAGTTTTAGTCACTTGGTGTCCCATGGTGGGGTGAAACATCCGTGACTGGTATCACGCTGTTTTGCCAAATGGGGACTTGGTTTCTGCCACAGAAGATATGGCTTTGCTCCAGAATCCTGTGGTCGTCTAGATTCTACACAGCACTCTGATCCATAGATAACCCTGAAAGCATCAAAGCAGGTGAGTCACAGTCATGGGAGACGGAGTAGTTCTCCCTGCAGGGTAGACTTGGAGATCCCTGTCTTCCTCTGGTTTGCATTTGAAACTGGATGGAGCGTGTGTGTGTGTGTGTGTGTGTGTGTGTGTGTGTGTGTGTGTGTGTGTGTGTTAAAGGAAAGAGAGAACTCCACATTCTCCTTGGCTGTCTATGGGTCTCCCAGCAATGCCATTATGCATTTGCTATCATTATAAATCATATCCTTCTGAGATCCTGTCATGACTACTAGCCTGAAGGCCATGAGCTGCAGTGGCAGTCAGGCCTAGCTTAAAAACAAGTATTACTGTATAACTCACTATGACTTCTTATCATACAGCCTCTAAGCTAGAGGTTCTAAACCTGTGGGTCCCGTCCCTTCCAAGTCACCTAAGACTATTGGAAAACACAGATCTTTACATTATGACTCATAACCATAGCAAATTGTAGGGCACTGGACATGGGGGAATAAAGGGAGTGGAAGAAAACCTGTGTCCCACCAGAGTTCCGGTGCTCTGGGTGGGCAGACATGGGAGGACTCCCACATGCTTTCCACACAGCCCAGGGTGGGTGTCTGGCTGTGGGAAGCCACTGAACCCAGCCCATCAGGGGTGGACAAGGGGCAGTCCGAGGTCTCTGGGCCTCATGGAGACCAGAGATAATAGGTTCTCAGTCTCAGGCATCCCAGACAATGCTGGACACCACAGAAGAGCTGAGAACAAAATGGGGGGCCCCAGAGGCAGCTTGGTCATCCCCAGGGCCAAAGGGAGGAGAGGGCAGGGAGAGAGGAGACGTTGGGTGGTTCCCATGAGGGCGAGATTCCTTGCTCTGGTCCGTGGCTGGAGCACAGGAAGGCCTTTTGGTGGGAGGTTAGGTGTGGCTCTTTAGGGAAATGTCTATCCCATCGTTCAAGCACAGCGTGCCTTGATGAGCAGAGACAGTCTGTGGTTTTAGAGCTTTATTGTAGAAAGGCAGGGAGAAAGAGAGAAGATAAAAGAAAGAGAGAGGGCCAGCCATGGCCACATGGAGAGAATGGGAGAAGGGAGGGGGAGAAGGAGAGCTAGAGATAAGAGTAAGAAAGGTGAGAGCTTAAAGAGTGAGGAGGAGCCAAACAGCTCCTTTTATAGTGGGCTGGGCTACCTTGCTGTTGCCAGGTAACTGTGGGGAGGAGCATACCTGGTTATAGTCAGGTAACTGTGAGGGTGGAGTCTAGCCAGAATGCCAGGAGCTTGGGGCTTTATCTGTGTGACTGATAGTCACAGATTTATGGAGTTGGGGGCTCTGTGGTATCAGGCACCTGTCTCTGGGAATGTGCTCACTGTTCTGTCCCTTGTAGAGTGTTCTACTGGGTCTCTGGAGCAAGCCTCACTTAACCAAAACAGGCTGCCTTTCACGGCCCCACAAGTAGCATAGGAACTATATTTTATAGGGTTGCATCATTAGGAAGGTTGAGAACCACTGCTCTAAGTGAAGCCTTTGTTTAGTCTCCAGCAAGGGTCAGGGAAAACTGGATATTCAAGGTATCAAGATTATCCACCCACTGTCCCCATTCCAGGTACCCGTTCTCTCTGTCAGCCTTCACTTTGACATGGGAGGTATTGGAGGCTGTGCATTTTTCCTTCTTGTAGGTTTACTGCCTTAGAGCATGCAATCCTGAACATGATATTTTTTTTCTCATTTGCTCTGCAGCTACAGGAGATAGAGAGATTTTAAAGGCTGTCATGGAGACCCCCAGGCTCTTGCAAAGTCTTTTAAGTAGGCAATTAGCTTCCTTGAGTTTCTTTTTTTTTTTTTTCTCATTTTTGCAAACAGTCCAGTGTCAGCAAAAACCATTTCCACACAAAACCTTTCTTGCTATCCTGTCCCCTGTACTGATCACATTTAGCAACAGCCACTTTAAATGACAATATCTTGGCCTCTCCCTATACAACATGTCAATCAAGTCCACAAAGGTGTTTTAGCTGCTATATTATCCTTGCAGACCAGAGATGATTGGCTTGCTGTTTTACCACCGTCAGTGGAGACCCAAGGTTCTCTCTGGAGGCCTCCATTTTTCGAATGCTCCTATTACAATGTTCTAGCCCAGGTTTTATAGAAAACAGAAATTGAGGTGAAATTTTTAATGTGCTAGTTTTTATTATAGGGTAGTGTAGGCATAATGTTTTGTGCACTGTGTGAAAGTTAGCATTTGTGTTATTCAATTGCTTATTTCTCTGCCCTCATACCTTGTTTCGGTCTGGATACGGCATTGTAATGCTTATGTCAAGAATCTCCTGTCTCAAGTTTGTGTAAACAATTCTTAACATTTATTCTTTGCCTTGCCAATAAACGCTGATCACCCCATGGCTGGGCAGAAGAGAGAATAGGGTGGGACTTATGCCAGCTGGGGGGAAAAAGAGAGAGAGGGAGGGTGATTGGGATCTGCCAGAAGAGGAATTCTACTGATGAATGGAAGGTCAAAAATGCAAGTATTGTGGGGATGTTGACTGGGATGTCAGATTAGTTTAGGGGATGAAGATAGATCATTTGATTGCCCATTGAGGGGAAGCTTGGAAATAAATCTTGGTCTCTCTGTGTTGCTATTGGGAACTAGCTAGGATAAGGAGGTACAGACACTATATTAATTTACTACATACATTTATATGAAAAAACTGTCATTTACAGGGTAGGATTCCAGAGGAAAAAGAAGGGAGACAGAGCATGAGGAAGAACAAGTACAAAAAAAGGTGTGTGGCCAACCTGGCTAGAACCCATGACAAATGAAGGGGCCGATTGATCCAACCCATGACAAGTGCAGCCATCGATTAGCCTTGCAAAGACATCTGCAAAGAAACCACATAAAAAGAGTGGCTTCTTGGGGAAGCAGCAGTGGAAGCAATCCTGTCCAGAAGTTCTCCTACTTCTCATGCTTTACTGGTCAGTTACCATACACCCACACCCCAACCCCAATCTGAGTTGCATCAACCCTATGGAGCCACCACTGCACTTCTGAGATCCTGCCTGGGCAGCATGTGCCTGTGCTGGTCTCTCGCCTTGTTTGCTGGTATCTGTTACTGTTTCTCAACCTGTAACAAGGATGCTAGCAGAAGCCAGGACCCAGACTGTAGTGTTGGGATGAACTGTTGGGACTTTTTTTGATTGAGGATAATTCCAAACACCAAAAAGGCAATCGGTGTACAGATTCTGTTAGTGGTTTGGATTCCTAGAAGGAAACAATGCTTGATGTAAAAGTTAGGTCTAAATGTTAAAGATGCAAAGATGTGTCCCCATCTGTCTAGAACTCTATAGGCCTAATGAACTAGAAGATCCTGTCTAAATCATCAGCTGAGAGCATGCTCTTTAGAAACCCTAAGAGACGCTTGCAAGTCAAATAAACCCTCGTGGGGTGGAGGAGCTGCCTGCCTCCATTCCAGCCTTCATTCCACAGCAGCACACCGATAAGGCGGGCGGGAGGGGCTCAGCATACGACTCTTGAAGGTGTTAGTTTAGTGAGGTAGTGTCTAGAAGACATCTTAAAAGAAAAACATGATGTAATTTTGAATTCATCATTTGGGGAGCAAGATGAATTCTTGCTACGTTTGCAGAGGCAGAGCCTAGCCTTCAGGGATGAGATCAGGCATGAGCAGGGAAGGCAGCTCTGTCAACAAAAGCAAATGCGTTGGTTGGGGTGCCCTGCCTCTTTTCCTTCCATCACGTGAAGCATTGATCCAGGAGTAACTCGGGGGTTCCTTCCAGTGTCTTTTGTGTGAGCTGAAGCCTTGGACTCAGTGTTCCTCTGACACCGTTTTCGAGAAGACATTTATGACTGTCATAAAAGTTGATGTTGTGCACCTAGGACAGTAACATCGTGTCTCCTGAAAATGTGTCCAGAGTTACTTTCTCTTAGTAGAGACATGACCTGGGGCATCATTTGGAGACTCTTACTCTTCTGACACCTTAACTAAAGGATACAGGGTGCTAAAAGGTACAGGTCTGAACTCTGTCTTCCATCGCCCAATGCATGTAGCTACCAGAGCTGTCATAGGACTAAATATACTAACTTGTTTATTTTGCTGGGGATGAGGGTGGTGCATGCCATAGTTCAGGTGTGGAGGACAGAGGACAACTTGAGGGGAGAATTGACTCTGTCTTTCTACTATGTAGAACCTAGTGATCAAACTCAGGTCTTCAGGCTTATCAGCAAGCGCAAGCACCTTTGTCCACTAAGTCATATCAAAAGCTTTTTTCTTCTTATGTCCCAAGTAATATCCTATAAAACTTCTTGTTTTACTTTCCATTTGAAGAAAACACACACACACACACACACAAGAAATATGTATACACACACACACACACACACACACTTCTGGCATGTTAAAATCTGTTTCTTATCATGTTTTAAATGAGTGGCAACCTAATTGTTTGAGTATCTGCCCCTACCCCCACCCCACCCCCATTCAGCTTGATAAAAACTGACAAGCTGGCTTCAAATTTCCCAATCACCACGTGCCCTGAGACTCAGGATGTCTTCTGCCAAAGGGAGCATGTCATTTCTGACTTCGTGGTAGAGGCCACCAGAGTGAGAAGACAGCAGGGGACTGTGGGGAGAAGGCACCTCTGTGCTCTCATAGCTTAAGTCTCCTTCCACCACAGGTGGATATACTAATAAATAAACAGAAAATGCGGATAAACACAATTCACAGAAAGCAACATTTTCACAAGAGTTGTTCAAGGAAAGCATTTGAACTAATGTGAGTTAGTTTCTGGGCTTCCCAGAGTAGCCACTTCTTCCCATGCATGTGGCATTGTATGTGTTATCCCTTTGATGTGGAGGCTGTTGCTTGCCCTCCTGTGGCTTCCTGAGGTTGAGGATTGAAATATACACAATCCAGAAGCCACCTTCCTTGTCTCATTACGTATTAGTACTTTTGGAGGACACATACTTCTTTTTTTAAAACTTAATTTATTTTTTTGCACTCCATATTCCATTCCCTGCCACCACCATCCCAACCCACCCTCCAACTGTTCGACATCCCACACCTCCTCTCCACCCGCTGTCTCCACGTGGATGCCCCCAACCCCCACCCCACCTGACCTCTAAACTCCCTGGGCCCTCCAGTCTCTTGAGGGTTAGATGCATCATCTCTGAATGAACACAGACCTGGCAGTCCTCTACTATATGTGTGTTGGGGGCCTCATATCAGCTGGTGTGTGCTGCCTATTTGGTAGTCCAGAGTTTGAGAGATCTCGGGGGTCCAGATTAGTTGAGACTGCTGGTCCTCCTACAAGATCGCCCTTCTCCTCAGCTTCTTACAGCCTTCCCTAATTCAGCAACAGGGGTCAGCTGCTTCTGTCCATTGGTTGGGTGCAAATATCTGCATCTGACTCTTTCAGCTGCTTGTTGGGTCTTTCAGAGAGCAGTTATGCTAGGTCCCTTTTTGTAAGCACTCGTAATAGTGTCAGGCCCTGGGACCTCCCCTTGAGCTGGATCCTACTTTGGGCCTGTCACTGGACCTTCTTTTCCTCAGGCTCTTCTCCATTTCCATCCCTGTAATTCTTTCAGACAGGAACAATTATGGGCCAAAGATATGACAGTGGGGTGGTAACCCCATCCCTCACTTGATGCCCTGTCTTCCTGCTGGAGGTTGGCTCTATAAGTTCCCTCTCCCTACTGTTGGCATTTCATCTAAGGTCCCAAAGGGAGGACACATACTTCTTAAACCCAGGAGGTCTAGCTAGCAAGGCCCACAGAAATCCAAGAGGAGTAGTCTCTGAAGCTTGCCTTTTTTGTTTTGGGCAGGGCTTCATGTATCCCAAGCTGGTCTCCAACTTGCTAGTAGCTGAAGGTCACCTTGAACTTCTGATCTTCCTGTCTCCACCTCCTAAGTGCTAAAATCACAGGTATGTACCACTGTACTGGCTGGTTTTGTGTGTCAACTTGACACAAGCTGGAGTTATCCCAGAGACAGGAGCCTCCCTTGAGGAAATGCCTCCATGAGATCCAGCTGCAAGGCATTTTCTCAATTAGTGATCAAGGGTGGGAGGACCTATTGTGGGTGGTGCCATCCCTGGGCTGGTAATCCTGGATTCTATAAGAAAGCAAGCTGAGCAAGCCAGAGCAAGCAAGCCAGTAAGTAACACCCCTCCACAGCCTCTGCATCAGCCCCTGCTTCCTGACCTGCTTGGGTTCCAGTCCTGACTTCCTTTGGTGATGAACAGCAACGTGAAAGTGTAAGCTGAATAAAACCCTCCCCCCCCCCAACTTGCTTCTTGGCCATGATGTTTGTGAAGGAATAGAAACCCTGAGTAAGACAACCACCATAACCAGTTTATTTGGTACTGGGGATCTATCTGGGTAAGAGCAGCAGCCATGCTTTTATGTGTCTAAAATTACAAGACCCTTAAAGATCAGGCACATTCAGGGCGGTATGAAAGTAGAAATTGAAGGCTTCGGTGACAACTTCCCTGCAATCCCCTCAAAAAAGAAACAGTAAAGACAGGAAGCCATTGACAAGAGTCCTTTAAAACTATGATAAGGATGCTGAAGTGTAGTTCTTCACAGTTAATGGCTTCTGGTGGGGTAGGGGGAAGATCTCAGTTATCTTTAAGGGGCTGGCCTGTAGGCAAGCCTTGGTGTATTTATTAGCAATTAATGTGAGAGGCCCAGGTACATGTGCTGGCCAGAAGTAGATGTAAGACATAGTCCTCAGTTACTTTTCACCTTACTTTTTTTTCAGATTAATTATCAGTATGTGTGTGCATGGTATGATGCTGTGTGTGGGGTAAGTGGAATCATGTAACCAAACAGAAAAACTTAAGGTCGAACAGATTAAGAAACCCCAGCAAGTCTCATAATTGAGAACGGTGGGCCTTAGAATCTGCTCCCAACCTGGTTCCTATCCTGGAGCCCAAGAAATGACACCCCACTAAGAAGACCATAACAACTGGTCACATAGCATAGAGCCCAGAGTTCTCCATGCTAACAAGGTATCTAGATGGGCTTCAAGGGTTTAGCCAATATGCTTCCCTTCCTGACATTCCCTCCTGGAAAAGGTATTTAACCTCTGGTCCACCTTGAGTAAGTTGTATTCGTCCATTTTCCTACCATGAATAAACTGTTTGGACAAACAAGGACTGTCTCTCTCATCAAAGGCCACCATGGGTGCAAGCCTTCCTTACTGAGCTGCACCACTTAAGTCTCCTGCAGAAGGCCCCTCCATGTACCTGACATCCTTGAGCTATGCCAGATCCCTACTCCCATCCCCATCGCTGGCCTTCAGGTCCTGTTCCCAATTCTTTTTGGTTTCTAGTGGCATCTGGGTGCCTGGGAGTTTGGGAACTATGGTTCTGGCCACAGCCTGCTCTGTTTCTCCCCCTGGCTGGGGCTCCCATCTTAGGCTGCCTCTCTGCCTCCCCTGAACAGTGTCATTGTACTGAGAGTCCAGCACCCCGATGATGGAAAGGATGGAATGTGCCTCTGCGTTTCATCTGCTCCAGCGAACTTCGCATACACCAGCAATGAGGTAGACCGTGGACCCGCATATGTGCAGGTATCAGAATGCACCTGTGGAGGTCAGCGGACAGTTTTGTGGAGTTGGTTCCTTCCACCTTTCCATGGGTTCTGGGGATTGAACTCGGGTCACCATGCTTACATAGCAAGCGCTTTTACCAGCTGAGCCATCGCCTTCTTTGAGATGGAGTCTCTTATTGAACTGAGAGCTTGCTTATTCAGCTAGGCTGCTAGGCTGGTAAGCTCCAGGGTAGTTCGGATTCCGCCTCCCCAGTTGTGGGGTTACAGGTACATGCTGCCACCATTTGCTTTTTCACAGGGGTGGTGGGGATCCTAACCCAAGGTCCTCAGGCTTGTGTGACATGCACTTTAACACCAGAGCCATCTCTCCCAGCCTTTTAAAAACGCCTTACTTTGCTAACAAGTATTGTTTACTCATTATTATTCCATCATTCTACAAACAAACAAACACACACACATACACACACACACATACACACACCTTAAATTAACATTATTATAGTTCTACGCACTTAAAAGAAATAAGGCAAAGAGACTTTTTTATTCACAACTCAGTTTACTCCAATGATAACATTTTGCTAAACGAAATTTGATAGCATAACTAGAATATTGACATTGGTACAATCTACTGATGCTATCCTGATTTTCCCAGTTTTGCTTCTATTCATTTTCTCGTACACATTCAGCAGCACTCGCAACACATTCAGTCCATACAGCAGAGTGAGCGCCATGCATTCAGTGCATGCAGTGTTATCACACGTGGGCTACCGGTCATTTTATGAGGTTAAAGATTCTATGATAGGGCACCTATTGTATTCCTGAGGTGATTATCTCAGAAAGTGAAAATATGTTTGTACAAAATCCTTTACTCAGAACCCAAAGTAGAAATCAAGGGTCTTTGGATAAGCGGGTGGTTTAACTGAGTCACAAACAGACCACTAATGCTGCTTAGTGGCATAGGGGCCCCACTTTTCATAAGGAATCATCAAATTGCGCCCCAGAATATCCCTGTCATTTTATATCCCTGAGGCAACGGTTGAGCGACTCGTCCACTTTCCTGCCGCACCGACTGTGTTTGTTTCTCTCGACAAGTGATGACTCATTGGCGTTTCAACGCTACCAATGTTACTTCTTGAGTAGAGAATCACATGGCTGCATCTCTTTCAGTGGAGGATGGTGGAGGAGAAGAAAGGACCAATCGCTGTAGGGATGTGGGTCATGTGTTATTTTTCTATCCCTCTCTTTTTGTGTGTGGCTGTATTTTTATGAACTTTATGTTTCTAGGTAGGAAAATGAGTGACAAGCCTGTGGCTTAGCTCAGGTAACTAACTTTCTAGATAAGTGGACCGCTTTCCCTCCTCTTCCTGTAGCCCTTGTCTAGCATCTAGGCAGCCTGACACTCAGCAGCCGGAGAGCCCCACAGGCTGAGGGAAAAGACAGCCTAAATTACAAATCGTCCACCTCCAGTTCAGGCCCTGGGCCTTCCTTACCCTGGCACATAAGGAGGCTGATTTCTGAGGGTCACCGTCAGGCTTGGTATTAGAGATGTGTACATTATTGTTGTTGTGCAATTTATACAACCTATGTAGTGTAACCCTTTTTAGGAAACAATATCTGCTCCATGTGGACAGCTGTGTGTATTTGAGGATGGAGGGATGTGGGTGGAAAGCTGTTGAGTATTGGCCAATTTGGCCAATGTTCTCACAGCCTAGCTCATATTTTCTCACCGTTTTTCTTTTCCTCTTTGAATTGTTTCTCCTTTTCTTCCAAATATAACCTGGTCTTTCCTGATTTTAGAGAGATGAAGGGGACAATTGATGGTACTTGTGGTTAAATATCCCTCCTGTATTATGCGCCTGGCCATAGCTTCTTTCAAATTTTGCTTTCTATGTCATTCTTTTCTCCTCCTTTCACTGTTTTGTTGATACAGCATAGCCTACTGTTCACTAGACCTCAGCACAGGCAATTTTATGCTGTTACATAAGCCATGAATAAGGGGTACCGTCCTTGTCTTCATGATAACTTTATGAGAAAAAAAAATATGACAACTGATGGGGCTCAAATAGTTCTGCAAACTCCAGAAATTGAAAGATTACTGGGAGTAAGAAGCTGAGACAGCTCCCGGAAGCAGAGCATTAGAGGGATGGGCTCCTGGTAACTTCAATAAAGATTTGCACTAAGGGGCTTATTCAAATGGCTTTGTTCTTTAAACATTTGCTCTACTGTTTATTTTGCTGCTATCTGCAGCTCTGTTTGGAGACTGGCATACAGCCAGCAAGTTCTCAGTAGATTCCCCACTTGTAATAGCTCTCCCATTCATCTGAGTTTGGCTTAAAGATCAAGATGCCTGGAGGCCTGCCCCTGATTCTTGCCAGGATGCACTGGCTCTCTCCCAGTCTGTGCAGTATCTTGCTAAGGTGAGAATTTTACATGATTTAAGTGAAAGAAAGAAAGAAAGAAAGAAAGAAAGAAAGAAAGAAAGAAAGAAAGAAAGAAAGACTAGGAAATAATAATGAAGAAAATTATTGCATCTTTCATTTCTTATCTCCAAGGTTTAGTATATTATTTTAGATTTTCCTATTCTCTATTGTTTTGTGTTTTTATTTTTTTTAATCTATGGAAAACAAATTTTTGCAGCCCGAAATGAGACTATTGCAATACTTGAGTATAAAACTATTCTAGCAAAATAATTCTCACATGTTCAAAGCAATGTTCCAGCCAGCACGGTTGTGTGCAGTAAGAAGTCACTTATTCTGCAGCCCAAGAAAAAGATGTTCCCTGGTATAAAGTTTCCAGTCAATGGTTTCCTTTGCTGGCTCACTGGAAAAGAAATCTGAATGACTAAGCAGTTTTAATCAAAATATTTCTATGATGGCTCTTAAAGCTAAGATAGTCTGTTCTTTCTTGTATCCTTTGTGTGTGCACACTATGACCTGCATGCATTCACAGGTACATGTGGATGTGAGTGTGGGCAGATATAGAAGTCCCAGGACAACCTCTGGTATCAAGCCTTGCCTCATGGTGTGGTTTGCGGCTGCTGTGTGAGTGAGCTACGTTAACTGGGTTAGCTGGCCCTCGAACTTTCAGAGATTCTCCTGCCCCTGCTTCCTATCCTTCTATGGATGCTCTAAAATTATATACACAGCTTTACATGGGTTCCAGAGACCTGACCTCAGGTCCTTCTGCTTGCATGGCAAGTGCCTTACCCACAGAGCCATCTCCCCAATTCCAATCTGCTCTTTTTAAAAAAAAAAAAAAATGGAACTGTGCCATCACTACTGATTCAGGTGACTCTGTACCTTTGGCATATTGGTATCCTTAGCACCTACTGAAGAGTTGCAGGGCTGTTTCCTACATTGAAGTAGCTAGAATGTTAGGCTTGAAGTCTTTAAGTGTGCCTCCGTGGAAGGAAGCCTATAGTTTCATTTGCTTTCCTTATCTTCTTTTCTTGCTATACCTCTGTCATATTACTTTGCATGGTTTCTGAAGAATAAACAGAATATCTTGTGTGGAGTAGTTCTTAAGTACATCTCTCTAAATATATTCCTTTCAATGTTTGAAGACTTAGAAGGAAAATGTTTGTGATGTCCTGTTTGTCTGCTATGATGTAGTAGTTACTGAGAAAGCATCTATCCTCTGCTAAAATATCAGGCATTGTAGCTAGGAACATCAAGGGTCCAGGAGCAATAGCAGAGTAAGCAAAGGTTACCATGTCACTGTGATATGAATAATATAATAAATATATTTAAAGAAATGTATTTAAGAATTACTCTAAACATAACAGTTTTGTTTATCCTTCAGAAACCATGCAAAGTAATATGAAAACTTATTTCTAGAAGGCCTAGTGTGTAAATTTCCCAGCCTGAAACTCAGTGATAGAATGAACATAACTGGAATTAAGGATCCAAACAAACTGTTCAAGCTTCATGTGTCTACATGAAAATTAGGCAGCAGTTTGTGTGTCTGTTTAGTCTATTTGCATTTGGCCAGGTTTGTAGCAGGCATTGTTTCTTTGGTTCCCTATTCCTGGCTTACAATCAGAAGAAACATTTGCATTAGTTATGCGTGTGTCTCATTTAGATCTGGACCCTACACTCCCACCTCTCTGAATGGCTTAGCTGTTGGATAACTCAGGGTAGCCCATATAGAGTCTTTCCATGAGTGACAGGCTGGGTTTTAACCATCCGGGTCTAGATATTCGGCTTTGATAAAACAAATAGGAAAGGTGATTGTGATACCTCACCCACTCAGAGCTGTGATCGGCTGTGTGCAGATACAGCTGTCCTCACTGTGTGCACAACTGTCTGGCGTAGTGTTAGGGATTAGCTGTATTATCCTTGTCCCAAATCGGGAACACAGTGATGTGACTTCTAACCCCCTAATGAGGAAATTCCCTGCACGGCTAGTTCCTGATCTTGGGCTGTCCACTGGAATGGAAGTCTGGTGGTCCCAGGCCAAGCATGACAAGCCAATGCCCAGGGCTATGACGATGAGGCAAAGGCTTTCACAGTGACCTGATAACCAACCTTTGCTTACTCTGCTCTTGCTCCTGGGTCCTTGCCATTCCCGGCTACGGTACCTGAAGCTTTAGCTTTCTCCGTAGATGCTTTGTCAGTAACTACTAGGTGAAAGACAAACAGGGCATCACAGATGTTTTCTTCTGCACCCTCTATGGCTTCTCGTTGCTTGTGTGTTCTGTCTGAGCCAGGGCACGGGGAGGGATGTGCGGGCGTGAGGTTTTTGGAAGTCCTCCATGCTGTCTTTCCCCTCAGGTGTTTATAATGCTGCAATGATGAAGCAGGGCCACCATAGGAAAAGCAATGAGGAGCTTGAACCTGATGAACCCTGCACTGTGGATAGGAGAAACTAAAAATGTGGATTTATTAATCTGCTACAGCTGCCGTAACGAAATACGACAGACTGGGCGGCTTAACTGACAAACATTTAATTTTTCTCACATTTCTGAGCCCTGTGGTGTGTGGTCAAGGTTCTGGCTGATTCTGTTTCTGGTGAAGGCCATCTTCTTGGCTTATGGACTAATGATAAGTTATTATGGAACCACATGCCTGAAAAGGTAACTGGTAAAGGCAAGCTGTGTAGGGTCTTCTCTTATAAGGACACTAAGAATGGGGCCCCAGTCCCATTCTTATGTCACATGTCTCGAAATGCAGCCATACTGCTCTAACGAATTCGAGTCTGATTTGTGTGTGGAGTGGTCTGGACACCAGATTTTTCAGAGTTCACCAACTGATTCAAATATGTATTATATCAAAGAGCAGAATTATTGTCATAGATCAAGAGTCTTGGGTATTGGAGTCACCTGTGGGATTGTGGATGCCCAGGTTGTGGGCCTTCAGTCAGTCTCAGATCCAGTAGTGAAGTTCCCAGGCAATGCCTATAGCTGTTTAGCAGACAGACTTTCAGAGCCACTGGCTCCATCCTGAATGCACCCACTGCTGGGCATTACTGCGGGAAGGTCTTCACCTTCCATTCCTACGTACATGCCTTTGATGTGTTACTCCACCGTAGACTGATTATAAACAGATTCGCTGACATGTTTTTAAGAGGAGATTTAGCTTGAGACTGAGGGAGTGAAATCAGCATTTACTTGAAATAAATAATTGTGCCTCCTAAGCAAATTTCTCTACTTAAAGTGGGAGGGAATCCAATCAGTGGAGCTCTATAACTATGTAGAGGTCATCCCCGGGGATAATTTGCACCTGCAGTAACAAGCCATGGAAAAGAAAAATAGTTTTGAATAAGCACACAGAGGAATCTTGGCCTTTTCATTTGGGCCACTATGGCATGGAACTGATGCTTTAGGCACCAGGGACTATTGGCAAGAAGCAGGTCACTGCAACTAGCCTTAGCGGCTTGTGTCAAGCACCACTGCAGGCGTACCATGCAGACGCTGATGGGTTTATATCTATACTCTCTGGAATTGTTATTCATGATAGGTTTGTGAGAAGACTAAGTATTATTCTGGAGTTATACAGATATAGAGACCTTGGCAAGTTGTAGTAAACAGGTCTATATGTGTGTGAAGATGGTACCGTGTTAGTCGCCCCTCTTGTTGCTTTGACTAAATGCCTGACAACGGTAACTCACGGGGAAGGTTCATTTGCTTGGGCTCATAATTTAAGAGCACAGCCCGTCATGGTAGCAAACGTGGGAAACACTGTCACAAAGCACCCGCAGTCAGCAAGCGAAGAGAAAGGAATGTTCTTGTTCGGCTTTTCTAGTTTTTTTGGTCAGCCAGGAACCTACCCTAAGGAGTAGTGTCACACATGCTTAGGGTGACTTGTCCCATCACAATCAACCCAACACAGAAACTCCCTCATAGACATGTCCAGAGATCTGTCTCTTAGGTGATCCCGGATCCTGTCAAGTTATCAATTAATATTAACTGTCATACAATTCATCCCTAAAGATTCTGACTCAGGACTCCACAACAACACTGACTATTGGTGTTGCCCTTGGTTACCTAAAATATCTATACGGTAAGCCTTACTGCTGATGACACCACACCCACACAATTTAGTTATAAGACATAGAGAAATCAGTCTCAAGCTTATTGAGAAACTTCCTCCTTCCTGGCTAGGTTTCATTGTGCTGGAAGTGGTTGTACGGGCTGTAGGGGAGGAAAGGCAACCTTGGTCTTGCTCAGTATAGGACCCGGATGCTGTAATGCTGACCTGTCAGGGAAGATGTGCCCACCTATGCAATAGTGGCAGAATTAAAAGCTTTCTGACTTAAACTGAGGCCTACTCACAGGAGGCAATTTGGGCCTGGTGCTGTGAACCTGGTCAAAAGCTGGAGAGGTCATAGGCTCGGGGTGGGAATGACCTATGGTGTTGTTTCACTAAATGGTTATGTCAAATTGCCTTGTAGACACTTAGGTTTATACACAGAGACGTTTGGTCAGAGACATTTCTTTCTACGGCAGTCAATGCAGAGGTACATGACTGGTAAAGAGAGTGATAACTAGACACTTGAGTGTTTTTCCCTAAAATAGCATCTTTGTTGACTTCCTCCAGACCTCAAAGCTCAGAGAACATTGTGGAAGAGGGGATAGAAAGAATGTAAGAGCCAGAGGATAGGGAGGAGTGTCAAGAAATGCTGTCTGAATCCAGATGCGACACTGCTGGTGCAGTCATGAAATACAGCAGCTATGGTTACATACACAAAACCTGCACAAGATCAAGCCAGCCAGAACTTCAGAATAGATAGGGAGAACTCACTCCTTACTGAGGAACTCTTCGCTGTTGATAGGTGCAGGGGAAAGAATAAATCCTCTTTGATGGTGTAGTCATTGAGAGGTTTTCTATGTTCCAGTGAATGACCTCAACCTATTCAGCGTGAACTGGACTTTGTGGATTATCAATCAATCACATACACACACACACAGAGAGAGAGAGAGAGAGAGAGAGAGAGAGAGAGAGAGAGAGAGAGAGAGAGAGGTATGAAATTGAGAAGGAGCCATGTTGGGGAATGCAGAGAAAGGTGGAGGGTGGATGTAATCATATTTCATTGTACACATCTATAAAATTTTTGAAGGATAAAAACTTGTAATAAAGATGGTTTTGACTCAAAAGTATCAATGATATTGCAGGATTTATGTTTTCAGCAAATATGCATGATGCTATGTTAGGGAATCCTTGGGCTGCTTTGTAAGGACCCCTTAGAGTCAGCATTGCCTTTAAGAAACTTGGGAAATGTCTAGCTTACTGGTAAGAATTAAGTCATAGCAGTAAGTATTTAAAGTTTCAGGGCAAAATAGGCCTGCAAATTATAGCATGAATAAGGTAGAAAATGAAGTTTCAGATGCAGATAGGAACCCAGAATGATGAACTGCAATGTCACCATTAAACTTGATCTTTTATTTACCTTTGTTTACTTAGTGAACAAAATAATGATATCAAAATCTTGACCAGTAATACCTTAAATTCCACACTCCTGTGCTGGGGGCTCATATAACTAAGCGAATCTACCATCTAGGAACAGGTATCTAAAACCAACGCAGGATCCTGAGTCCAGGAGACCTGGAGCTGAACCTAGATGCCATCATTTCCTAGTTATGTGATCTTGAAAATTACTCATCTCTCTGTGTTCTGGCCTGTCAGATGAGGACATCGATACCTACCTCACAGGGTCATTATGAAGATTGCTAATGAGTAGTACTTGGCATACCTATGGCTCACAACAGAGAGTGGCTATTGTTATTTCGAAGTATTAAATGCCTCATAACTACTTATCAACCAGAGTCTATAGTGAGCCAAATGTGCTCCAGGGTTGAGACATCCTGAGAAATGTTCCTATCTCTTGTTCATTGATTTCCAGAGCTCACCGTAGGAAGGGACATTAAAAAAAAAAAAAAATCACTGAGTAAAAACATGAAAGAGTGCATGATCTAAATTCTAAATTCTAGAGTTTTACTTTTTAAATCAAAAATAAGTGTAGAACTTAAGTATTTTTAAATGCCTTCATAAAGCTTTTGAACAAACTGTACCCAGCGTTATCAGCTCGTGAGAGTTATCTTGGGAAAGCAGCCCCTCCATACTTCCCTAACGATCTTAGGATTTGTGCTGAGAGAGAAGACACACACTTTTGTTTACTGGGTTCCATCAAGGAAAGACACCGTTAAAGAGAATTTCTGACAAGCCTACAGAAAGAAATGAGACTATAGAAGACATTCAGACATTAAAACTGGGGGAGGAATTGAAGGGCTCACCTGATAGACGTCTTAAGCTTCATAAAGATAAGCGTGTTGGGTACCAGTGGTGACTGGAGGTGATGAAGGCTGCCCTCAGCCTCTGTCCCTCGAGAGCTCTCCCACCTAGCTGTGCTCTTCCTGTCACGGGATGAACATGTCTCCTCGACTGGGTTTGAGAGCAGCTGGGTATCACTCCCTCATAACTACTCCTTGGCCACTCGAAGATGGGAATTCAGTTGGCCACTTGCCCCGCCCCCATTTCGCAGGGAAAAAAGAAATCCAGTTCCTTAAAACTTGCCTCAGAGGCTTAGTTTCCAAGCCTTTAGCCACTGTCTCCTTTTTTTTTTTTTTTACTCCCTGGCCAAGGCCCTTGCTTTTCTTTTCAGCTGTGGCTCTTGAAACTACACCTGGTTCATGAGGAGGGATCTGCTGGTGCTGACAGGAGTGGGAAAGACCCATGTTTCCGTGGTCACTTGGGAGTCATCAAGGATGTGAGCAGTCATGACCAAGCATCTCCCAGCCATTATCTTAAACAGTGTAGAAATCGCTATGTTCTCAGGAATAGGCAAGAAGAGAAGGGAGATAGAAAAGGGTTGTGTCAAAAGGGTTATATAAAGTCTAGCTGAAAACAGTCAGCCTTGTGTGGTTGTAGTGGTCCCCGGACCCCAAGGCCTGGAGTTGCTTTTTTGTTTGTTTGTTTTTCTCTGTGTAGCTCTGGCTGTCCTGGAACTCACTTTGTAGACCAGGCTGGCCTCGAACTCAGAAATCCACCTGACTCTGCCTCCCGAGTGCTGGGATTAAAGGCGTGTGCCACCACGCCCGGCAGACTTGCACTATTATTAGGACTTACTTCTCTCTCTCTCTCTCTCTCTCTCTCTCTCTCTCTCTCTCTCTCTCTCTCTCTCTCTCTCTCTCTCTCTCTCTCTCTCTCTCTCTCTCTCTCTCTCTCTCTCTCTGTGTGTGTGTGTGTGTGTGTGTGTGTGTGTGTGTGTAATCACTAAATCTTAAAAGTGGAATTTCTGTGGCACTCTTTTTAAAAAGGTTGTTTTTTTTTTTAATGTGTCTGGGTATTTTTACCTGCATTCATATATATGTGCACCATGTGCATGTCTGGTGCCATAGATCCCCTGGAACTGGAGTTACAGACACTTGTGAGCTGCCATCTGGGTGATGGGAATTGAACCTTGGTCCTCTAAAGAAGCAGCCAGTTCTCCAGCCCTCGATGACTTTTTCTGCGTGAGGTTGTTGGATCCTCTGGCATTATAGTCAGTTGTGAGCTGCCTTGTGAGTGCTGGGAATTGAGCTCAGGTTCTCTGGAAGAGCACCCGATGCTCTTAACGGCTGAGCCATGTCTCTACCTCCTCTGTGGCATATTTTCATCTCTAAAACACAGTAGCAAATTGCCATTCAGAAAATTCAATTATGTTCTCCATTATTTCAAAAATAATAAGCACCCCATGAGCAAATGAATCATGTTTGGAGACTCAATCAAGTCCATGGCATCTTGCTAACTCTTCATTGAGAAATAAGAGAATAGTCAGGCTTGAGTGGGTAGGGGACATGCTAGAACAGATGAGCAAGCTGGCTTTTAAGAAGGAACTAGCCTGAGCAGTGACAAATGATCATAAGATAGCGAATTATTAATGAGACACATTCCCACTTTTACCCAGTATCTGGGGCATAGTAAATATTCCACAAATGTTAGCAGAATAAATGTCTTGTGGTCGAGTATGTTTAAAGCATCTGGTGGCTGTATGGGCTCCTCAGAACAGCTCTGACCTGCTGTCGTCATCATCTGTAGTGACATCCATAAAACTGGAAATGCAGTGTGGGGTTTCACGCTTTGTCCCTTCTCCATGTTGAACCTTGGCTTCTCAAAGTCATGGTCCATCTTGTGGGTGGGTGTCTTGGGGCTTCTTTTGCTGTAATAAACACCGTGACCAAAAGCACCTTGAGGAGGAAACACTTCCAGGTATCAGTCCTTCCCTGAGGGAAATCAGGGCAGGAATCTCCAAGACACCACTACCCGCTACCCGCTGAGAGGCTGAACCTGTCTTTCTGAGACTGTCCTGAATAAACAACAACCTGGCAGCAAAGCAAGGAGAGCCTGGCATGGTGGGGGATGGGCCTTCCCCCTTTATAAACTAAGAATCTTAAGTAAACTTTGGGCCTTGATCAGTATCTTTGTCTTGGTCTCATATTTCTCTCGCCATCTTTTCCCCATACAGCCCAGGCCTCCTATTCAGGAACCCGGTTCATGTAGCTGTGGGTGGCTATGGGAATCCAGAAGCAGGAGCCTATTCGGAGGTCAAGGAGGAGTGGTCAAGGAGGAACACCAGCCCAGGTTTGTCACTACTCACAGTAATCCTGGCCCTCCCACATCAGTTATCAATCAAGAAATGGACCTCAGGTTTGCCCACAGGCCACTCTGATAGGGGCATTTTTCTCATTTAAGGCTCCCTCTTCACAACTCACCCTAGCTTCATCAACTTGACATAAAATTAGCCAGGATAGCAAGATCTGCAGCACAACGTACTAAAGATCAGTTTCCCCTGTCTTTACAAATAAAATAAAATGGCCAGGCAGAGCTGATTTCTGCTCACACATGGTTGTTTTGTTTTTTTTAAATAACTACCAACAAAGACAGCATCTATATTCAAGAACAGGTTGACCTGGGTAAATCTTTCACCTGCCACTCTTCCCTGTATTGGTCTACCAGCTTACATAAATTAGACGTACTTTACATATTTTGTTTGGTTCTGTCTTCACCCAACGTCATCTTTCCATACAAACAGAAGTATTTTATAATGCTATTTTCTGTTTGAAATTTGAAGACTATAATTTCCATGTTAGTCTGTCTGGTGGTGTATCCTTGTACAGGTAGTGTGTAGACTGTACCCTCCCTGCCATTTCAAGGAAACACATTCTCACAACAGACTTCCTGATCTCCTGGCTCTTATGATCTTTCTACCCTCTCTTCTGAGATGTTCCATGAGCTGTAGGTGTGGAGGTTGTGTTGTTGGACACCCCACAGTCAGCAGTTCTCTGTATTTAGACCAGCTGTGGCATTCTGTGGCGGCCTCCGTCTGCTGCGAGGAGACGCTTCTGTGATAAGGGGTGAGAGCTGCACTTGTCTCTGGGTATATAGAGAAGTATTTAGAATGCAGTTAGGAATACACCAGCTTAGTAAAGCAGCAGTAGTTTCTCCTCTGAGATCCATGGCCTCACTAGCACCTGGCAAGATCTCCCTCTTGCTAAGTGGGCCTTAAGTCCAAGCAGACAGCTGCTGGTCACTGCCAAGATATAAGGGCCACCACTGCACCCTTGGGGCTATCTTGCCATACTAGTCATAGTGGATCATAGATGTCACAGCTGAGTGGGACTAAGGATTGCTTTTCTCCCTTGTCAGCTTGCATGGCCTCTTCTGGTTCTAGGAAAGGTAATCTTCCAGGAGAAGACTTTCAGCAAGATCCACCTCAGTTGCCCTGCATCTGTGTGCAAAGCGGTGTCTTCAGCAATCCAGGCTTAGCTTCAAATTCTGAGAGACAGCCAAGATCACCAGCAGTAGGTTGTATTGTTCTGTGAGTCTCCTGAGCGCCTCTGACCAACAGTTTGAAAGGAGGTTTCTCATGCTCATTACTACAGTTTTTGTTAGACAGTCTAAAGCTCTTGCGAGTCAGAAGTATTTAATAATCTGAAAAAGGGTTACATTATTCATTAAGTAAAAAAGTGTGGAGGAGCTAAAGTGTATAACCTTTTGTGATTCCTATGACAAAGTGCTCTAACAAACAACTTAGTGAAGGGGGTGTTTGCTTTGGCTTATGGTCTGGGTGTGTATGCCATCCTGATGACGGGAACAGAAGGCAGACGCTCACACGACTTCTACAGACAGAAAGCAGAGAGCAAGACCGACCCCAGCTCATTGGATGGTGCCACCCACACTTAGGGTTGTCCTTTCCTCCCTAACAAGCTTAATCCAGAATTCCTTCATAGGCATGCCCAAAGTCTATTTCTATTTTGATTCTACATACTTCAAACTGACACCAAAATAGATAAACAGACAGACAGACAGACCTCCACACCAAATTCAATAAAATATGGGATTTTCAATTTTATTATGTTTATTTATTTTAGTGTTTGTATGTGAATTTGCATTTGTGTGTGCATGTGTATGTATGGATTGTGTATGTGGGTATATGTTTGTATGTCTGTGGGTATGCATATCTGTGTGTGTGTGTGTGTGTGTGTGTGTGTGGCCGGTCTGATGACGACAGGAAGGAATAAGCTGTTTCCTCTACTAGATAGAACCTGGGGATGGAACTCCAGTAGGTCATCAGGGTTGGTGACAAGTACCTTTTCCTTGGAGCCACATCCCCCTCCTGTTTTGGCGAATATCTCTAAATCATATATGCTCAAAGACAAAGACTAACAAGTGTACAGGGGCACCCCAATAGCAGCCTTCTGGGTGACAAGGTGTAAGTTCCCTGTCTGCGTTTCTAAATTCTCAACAGTAACTATGTGTTTGGGGAAGAATTTAAAATTAATATTAAGACATGAAGAGAGGTGAAGAGTAAATAACACTGACACTGAGACAAGAGATGGAAAGAACAAGGAGCCCCCAAGACAGCCGGGTAGCTTTCGTCTCCCCCCCCCCCCCACTCAGGAGCTGTCATTCCGAGTCACGTGATTCCATGTCAGCTTCTTAATCATCACAAAATCCTTGTAGATGAAAAAAATAAATAAATAAAAGGACTTTTAAAGGTGCTATGGATGTGTTCTGTGATGTAACATGGCATTGTTAGTCATGTTCAATCATAGCTACATTGGCTGTAATGTGAGTCCTTGGATAAACACATTTTTAAAAATCTAACTGACACCTAATCCATTGTTTCCTATGGGGCTTTCCAGGTGGTGAAAGAGGCCAAACGTTTCAATCAATCAAGGTGTCTTACATCATTGAAACAGAAATGAAAGCTTCTTCCATTTACCAAAATATCTGAAGTCCCTTCCTTCCTCATTCCCTCACAATGAGATATTGAAAGCTGCATGTTGAAATAAAACGATGCATGACAGAAAGGAGCTTTTGGTCACACCCAGGGCAGCCAGTGCTGAGCTTCAGACCTTTGATACCTGGGACTAAACCACCTGTGCAGAGTCTCACTCCATAGCCCAGGCAGGTCCCACATTCAGGGTGATCCTCCTGCTTCAGCCTTCCAAGGGCTGGGGTTACAGGTGTCAGTCACCCACACCAGGCTTAGCTGGCATTTAACATCTATGAAATAGCCTCGAACTACCTCTAGAAGATTATTTCCATTATAATTATAATCCCCTTCAACCAAACTGGAATACATTTGACTCCTATTGCTTAAAAACTTACCACTTATGTATTTTGGACAGCCAAATAGGTATAAAATGGTATGTCACTAAATTTTCATTTACATTCCTCTGATAAGTAATGTTGAATATCTTCACATATTTACCGACTGTAGCCTTTCTCATCTAGAAATGACTTTTAGTTTTTAAGTTCTTTTTTATGTAGCTTTATCATTGATTAGTAGAAACGACATCTTTTTGAAATTATGTATTACAAACCACTTCGGTTATCACAAAATTTCCCTCTGTGTAGAGGGGGCCTACCCCACTGTGAGCTGGCCTATCTTTCACAAGTTCGCAGAGATCTTAATGACCGTGGCTTTACTGTAAGAGAGCTGTCAGGTCGCTTACCCCCTTTGACCTTTGCTGTTTCTCACAACATTTGATAGTTTTGCATTTCCTCTGGACAAGGCACACGTGGCTTTTGTTGGTTTCTCTGCGGTTGTAGTGGTGGTGTTGTATGTTGGTTTACGCTCGTCTTTTGGTGGGGCTCCATGCATCTCTGAGTAATGACCTTGTGCCTGAAGCTTTCCATGGGTACTTAGTAGTTCCTGTGTCATCTGTTAAGATTTTGTTTATTTTATATACTGTAGCTGTCTTCAGTCTCACAAGAGGAGGGCATGGGCTCCCATCACAGATGGTTGTGAGCCACCATGCAGTTGCTGCAAACTGAACTCAGGACCTCTGGAAGAGCAGTTAGCACTCTTAACCACTGAGCTCTCTCCTGCCCCCTTTTGTATCAGATTTAGACGGTGTGTGTCGACAAGCTTTGCGTATGTCTGTCTCTTCATCTTCCTTTCCAGCCCTGCAACCCCTTTACTTCTTTTTTTTTTTTCCATTAATACACTGGATGTGGTCTAAAGAAATATTCAATATAGCTTATAAGAAATGACACCCTTTTCTTGGTTCTCTATCTTAAGGCAAAAGGATTCAGTTCTTTTCATCATTCGGGGTGACATTACCGTTAGGTGTACATGGTCACAGCAAAGTCCCTTCTCCTCCTGATCTTCTGAGTATGTTTGTCACACGAAGAGTAGACTTTTTGAACTTTTTAAAAATTTATGTGTATGAGTGTTTTATCTGTACACTACATATAGGCCTCTCACATGCCAGACAATCACTGAGCCACATCCCCAGGCCTGGTTGGTTGGTTGGTTTGCTTGTTTTAGTTCAACCTTTTTCCCTCCTCGTAGTTCATTTTGGGTGGTTTCTGTCTTTGGGTTCACTGAGTTTTATTTTTCTCTTCCGTGTGCAGCACCCCTTTGGTGGGAGAGGTTTGACTTTATGCAACCCAAGTTTTATATGATGTTTCAGGCTCTTTGTGGGATTTTCCTGTTTGCATTGCATTGTGGAATCTCTCTGTCATAACTGAAGTTGGGCTTGCTTCTTTAGCTTTTCTTAGAGGTCATCCTCCTGCACTGGCTTATATATGTAGGTTGATTTTTTTTCAGTGTTTAATGCAGAGATGAGCAGGTCTCCGTTACTGGCTATGCCTTCATCTTAGAAAGACATTTCTTCTGGAACCAGAACTCTAGATTTGGTGGCACTTTGACTTTTATTAAGGTATTTAGATTTTCAGTGTGTCAGAAATATCTTCTGATTAATGTTCTTGACAGAAAGTATCATTCTGTTTCCATGTTAATGTTTTTCCCTGTCACTAATCACATTATCTTACTTTTCTCAATGCTTTAGATAAAATCCAGAGATTTCACACACACATACACACACATACACACACACACACACACACACACACACACACACACGTCCCTTGATTTTTTTTTTTAAGATTTATTTATTTATTATATGTAATTACACTGTAGCTGACTTCAGACACTCCAGAAGAGGGCATCAGATCTTGTTACGGATGGTTGTGAGCTACCATATGGTTGCTGGGATTTGAACTCTGGACCTTTGGAAGAGCAGTCAGTGCTCTTACCTGCTGAGCCATCTCACCAACCCCCAAGCCCCTTTATTATTAGATGTTGAATATCTTTTATTTACATTTTGTGCATTGAAATACTCCCCTCCCTTCTTCCAGCTCTCTTTTCTCTTCCGTCCTTCCTTCCTTACTTCTTCCCTCCCCGCCTTTCTCCACCTACCCTTCCCTTCTTCCCTCCCTCCCTGCTTCCTTTAGTGTCCTAGTCATTAAATCCAGATCTCAATCATGATTAACACTACCAATAAACTATACCCCCAAACATATTTTATTCCTCATCTTGTGACATGGTCCACAAAGTGTCTCTGTGAACCATCCAGGGTAACCATGATGACCATGTTATCTGATTGCTTTTCATCAGGCATTACTGTCCTGCATTTCCTATTGCAGCTTCTGAGATGTGCTTTCTTTCTTTCTTTCTTTCTTTCTTTCTTTCTTTCTTTCTTTCTTCCTTCCTTCCTTCCTTCCTTCCTTCCTTTCATTTTTATTTATTGATTGACTCTTTGGGAATTCCACATCATGTTTCCTAATTCCATTTATTTCCCAGTCTTTCCATGTCAGCCCTCCCACCCTTGTGACCTACCCCCACAAAAAAGTAAATTAAAAAAAAAAATAAATCTTGCCCACCCCTCTGGCCAGTGTTCTCTCACACCCGTCACAGCTGTCTCATCTTGAGTTCTGCTGTGTGTGTATCACCTCCCTTCTCCTTTCCTGCCTCTTCATCACATGTTAGTTTGTTGGAATGGCATTGGAAGCTGTAGTGTATCCTGCAGGATATCCTTTTCCCCAAACAGCTTTGCTTACAAATGTTCATTGTAATGAGTCATTGTTCTGGTTCAAGACTCCTGGCTTTTGCTACAACATCAATACTGAACCCTCCCTAGACTCCTCTGCTATCCTGCAGTTGCCTGGAATCATGGGGATCCTGTGATTACCTTCCTACAGCTCTCCCCTACCAAGGCTACCAAAGGCACTGCCTTGTGGCAGGGGTGAGGGGCATGACTAGCTTTCCCAAGTGTTGTGGCCATTGGGGTTTGCCAGGTGAGCTCAGCACCTTCAGACAGCAACATGGCTTCAGGGCCAGCCCAGACCACAAGCATCCCCATAGCTTTTGGTGGTAATAGGATATTATATGGCCTCAGGCCACTCACATCTGCCTGTTCCTTAGCACCAGGGAACCTCATCACCACTGGGGAACCTCATCCCTAGCTCTGCCTCTCTCCATGGCATATGAACTTCTCTTATTCCCCCATCTTTCCATCATATGCTTGCTCATCAGAGTGGTGCCTGCCTGAGCTGCGCTGTGGCTGTCTTTTCACATAGTTCTATATTTCATTTTCTAATGGCAATTAGAACCCAAGTCCAATCCCAGTTACTGTGTCATTTTTGTCAGAAGCACAAATTTAGTTATATTATTAAAAAACAATTATCCAATTAAAAATGCAAATAATATTTTGGTATATCTATGTACTAACCGATTAAAATATTATCATGGACCTAAACGACTAATCCAATCCTATATTCCAGAGGCCCTTTTCAAATAAATGGAATTTATCTATATACATATTCTCTTTGATTGCATGCAGTGTTGAAAACCCAAATTGCTCAGCAATGAATAATTTTCACCATATTTCACAACTGTGGGGCTGGTATATGACTTTTTTTCTCTATCGTGGGCCATTTCTTCCATGTGTTATAAAACACATTACTGGGATGGAGTTGGGGGAGGCCCCAGGAGGTGACTCTTGCTGAGGCTCCTAGCAGTGGGGGATATGAATCCTGAAGTGGCCACTTCCTATAGCTGGGCAGGACCCCCAGTGGAGGGAAAAGGACAGCAGCCCACCCACAAAACCTTCCACACAAAATGTGTCCTGCCTACAAAATGTGCAGGGACAACGATGGAGCAGAGACTGAGAGAGTGGCCAACCAATGACTGGCCCAACTTGAGACCCACCCCCATAGACAAGAACCAATCCCTGACACTACTGATAATACCCTGCTATGCTTGCAGACAGGAGTTTATCACAACTATCCTCTGAAGCTCCACCCAGCAGGCTTGTGGATGAGCTGGGACCCAACGAGGATAAGGACGCCACAAGAAGACTAACAGAGTAAACTAACCTTGAGCTGAGAGTCGAAGAGCCCTTGGGGGCTCCCAAAGACTGAACCACAAACCAAAGAGCAAGCATGGGCTGGAGTTAGACTCTCTGCACATATGTAGCAGATATGCAGCTTGATCTTCATATGGGTCCCCCAACAACTGGGGCAGGGGCTGTCCCTGAATCTGTTTCCTGCCTATGGATTCCATT
Source organism: Mus pahari (assembly GCF_900095145.1). Classification (NCBI taxonomy): domain Eukaryota; kingdom Metazoa; phylum Chordata; class Mammalia; order Rodentia; family Muridae; genus Mus; species Mus pahari. The sequence continues at coordinate 31,497,471 of NC_034594.1, read as the reverse complement.
CCCCTAAGTGAGCTGCTTTGGCTAGCCTCAGCAGGAGAGAATGCACCTAGTCCTGCAGTGACTTGATGTGTCAGGATAGGGTGATAACCCGAAGAGGCCTAACCCTTCTCAGTGGAGAAAGGGAGGGAGAGGGGGAGGGGCTGTGTGAGAGGGCACTGGGAGGAGGGGAATTGAGATTGGGGTGTAAAGTAAATAAATTAATTAGAGAAAAGAAAACTCTAGTAGAATGTGAGTTCATTCTAAAGACTAAATCTTAATTATCTCAAGCACTTAGCACCTAGCACCTAGTACCTGGCACTATGGCTGTCAAATCTAGTGCTTGGTAAATCATTGCATAGGGGAGGAAAATGAACGGGCCTCTAAACTGCCAGCCCTACGTCTGTTGCTTTCACTTCAACTACTAAGTATAGTCATGCAGGCACCGCACTGTTCTCCAATGAGGGCCGTAAAGGTGGCTGTGCAGCTCATGCCAACTTCTCTCGGAAGAGTGTGCAGTGCAGGTGTGCACTGAATTGGTAGGAAGGCTTCACATTCTCTCTCCTTTCAGTGACCATATCTGCTTGCCTCCTGTCACTCCTTTAGTCTCTCTTGGTTGCTGAGGACCCGAAGGCTTCTGGAAGCAATGGATAACAGGCCCTGTTAGTTTCGCAGGGGTGTCTGCCCAAGAGTAACTCAGTTCCTCCCTAAGAGCCTGCTCAGGGGGTTTTGCCTCTAGCCGCTCCTCTCTGTAATGCGCATTGGCCGCTCTTCACCTGCAGAACTGAATTTCAACCTGCTGCATTACTTGGGCATCTGAGTAAGGTGGTGGCCACCAGCAATTTGATCAGAAAAAGGTTATGCATGTTGAAGTCAATTTCTCCTGTGTTGCAGTCTGAGTCTCACCTTCTCCACTGCCTGAGGTACTGGAGACCCAACACTGAGAAAGTTTCAATTTTAAGGTGCGCCTTTAGATAAAAGATTAGTAAGCAAAATTGAGCACTCGATGCAATGTGTGTGTATGTGCATATCATGTGTGCACCCATATATGTGTGAATGCATGTGTGTGTGTGCATGTGTGTAGCAAATAGGAAATGGGAAATTAAAAGGGAAATTCTGCCTGTAGGAAGTACAATGAGAGAAAGGGATATGCGGCTGAGCCTTCTAGGGTTGAGTAGGAGTTCAAGTGGAGGAGAGCAGAGAGCTCAGCAGGAAGATGTCACAGAGCTGTGGCACACACCTGAGGGAACCATATAAACTAGGTAATGTTTGTCTTCAGTTTAGGTAGCTGAGGTTTGGGTCTGCAGGCAGTTAGCCAAGTGGCTTTGGATCTAAGTGAGGCCATGCATCATGGGACAGAGCAAATCCACTCAGCTAATGATGGCAGAGGAACACAGAGACAAAGGGACTGTGAGCAAGATGCACCCTCTGAGAACACAGTGACATACTACTTCCACAATGGCTCATCTCCTGCTTTTCACTTCCCAATGATCCCGGGATATATCGATTAGGCCAGAGTCCTCATGTCCAATTTGTTCCTGTTGCAGATCATGTTCATCCAAACCATGATCATGTACAACAGCATGGAAACCCAAAAATTATGGTTTGCGTGGGAGGGGAGCTATGCAAAGAAATTGATAGAAAAAAAAAATAAAAACTAGAGTCTGCACTTCTTTTATTTAAAGAAAATTGGTTACATATTTGTTTATTTTGTTTGCGTGGGGTGCGGTGACACGTGCCACCACATGTATGTAGAGATTAGAAGACTTGAAGAGTCAATTCTGTCCTTCCAGCGTGTGCGCTCTGAGACTCAAACTCATTTTCCAGGTGAGCCATCTCACTGGACCAAGTCTGCACTTCTGATAGTCTGCAAAGAAATATTGACTTCTTCCCATAAGCCCAAGTCCCTACACCTCAGTTGTAGTCTTAATTTCACACTATTTCCAGGTCTGGTCAGTGACTTTTACTAACTTTTTCTTTTT
>NC_034594.1:31487343-31495364 GCF_900095145.1 Mus pahari | reverse complement strand
CCTGGCTGTCCTGGAGCTCACTGTGTAGACCAGGCTGGCCTTGAACTCAGAAATCCGCCTGCCTCTGCCTCCCAAGTGCTGGGATTAAAGGCGTACACCACCAACTGCCTAGCACTAACTTTTTTCTTTAAGTCAATATTAACTTGTCTGATTTTAAAAAATGTTATTGTATAATATTCTATTACTTTCAAATTAATGTATTAGTATATATAAATGAAGGCAAGTAGAGAGTATGACAAGGACTTCTTGACTCTCCAATGTTAGAAGTAAAACGTTGTTTCTCCGCTTATGAACACAACCTTCCCAGTTCGCATGCTCTGTTTATATGCTGCTCCCTGGATCCCCTCCTTCCCTCCCTAAGGTCTTTTCATTAGCCTGGATTTCATTTCCCTAATTCTGCTGCTTTTCGAAGAATTATCAACTCTCTGTGTGTATAGGCTCGCCACGATTTTGATCCATCTTGAATGTGTCCTCTACAGTGTTGCTCAGTGTTGTGGTACTGGGCCAGGGATTCAGTGACAAAGTGTGATTCTGGTATCGGAGCCTGGCCTTCATAGGGGACGATGATCATCTCTAGGGAAAGATCTTATAAGAACATGCTGTTCTAAAAATAGCGAGATTGATTCCCCTTTCCCATCCCTGTCTTCCTGTCTTGGAATCCCACCCACTAGGTATAGTCTCTGCCAAAGGGGCTCTCAACAGAAGCCAGACAGACAGACAGACAGACAGGACCACGGATTTTAGACGTTCAGCTTCCAAAACTGTACAATAAGTACCTGTGCCCCTGCCCCGAGCTTTTAAAAATAAAGTATCAACTTTAGGTACTTTGTTGTAGCAACAAGAAGTCCTTATCAGTATATGCTTTACCTTTTGGGTTTGGGCTTTTGATAGTGATCCCTAGCAGAAAGGTCTATACACACCTGCAGATAATCGTCCTAGTCCCCGAAGACAGTGAGAACCTAGATTAGGGAAGTCAGCAGAGGAAAGGGTAAAACACAACCACTTCGAGGTAGAATGGCTGAAACTAAGGGACTATTGAAAAGAAATGTATTTTATAAAATCAGATCTTCTTTAGAAATTGGCACTGTATACACATTTCTAATATGAAGACTATCAAAATCTTTCTTTGTATTTTGATAATTATACTCCTGGTGCCCTGGATTTGGGGGAAACAAGGAAAATCAAAGCCATGGGTTTTCTTCAGTGTGTTTCAGGTCTTCTAAAAAATAAGTAAAGGGCTGGTGAGATGGCTCAGTGGGTAAGAGCACCGACTGCTCTTCCAAAGGTCCCAGAGTTCAAATCCCAGCAACCATATGGTGGCTCACAACCATCCGTAACAAGATCTGATGCCTTCTTCTGGAGTGTCTGAAGTCAGCTACAGTGTAATTACATATAATAAATAAATAAATCTTTTAAAAAAATAAAGAAAGCGTTGTCTGCTCTGGAGTGTCTTTTAAGGTGTGGTACCTTATGATCTTACTATGGAGCAGAGAGATAACATGCAGATCTTGGCTGTTTAATGGTGAGATAAGACTTTCTTCCTAGGCCATAATATGTTGAATTTGCCTTTTGAATTTCACCACACCCAGCTTTGTTTTCAAACACAAATCTTGTGGTCTTTTTTGCAAACAGTCTTCTATACAATATCACTATTATTTTCAGAGTATTTTTCTCGGGAAGCACCAATGATGTGGTTGATGTTTACAAACTGTAGTTAATTTAAGGCTGTCTACACTGAGGGAGTTTTTAACTTTATAATAAGGGGTTGGATTAGCCAGTTTTATTGAGACTAAAGTAATTAACTTGTAATTTGTGGTTGGCTTTAAAAAGTCACCCACTGGAAGGAACATGGACTGGGTACTCCCCAAATCTTCATGTCAACTCTGACTGGGAAATTTGAGCAAAATAAAATGGTTTGGAAGAAGCAGTTTCCATCCAGAAAACCATTTGTGCCACAGCAATTAGCCTTGCAAAATAGTTGGACTTGCTAGATCAGAAAGCAACCATGTAGCAGGAACTTAAAAATATTAATATATAATGATCATTTATGAAAATGCCAGCGGAATGTAATAATTGCCCTACTAGTCAGAGAGTCAATATCTTCCCTTGTTCCTCACAATTCAGTCAAACAATTCCTCTAGTAAAAAACTGGTTATTCACCAAAGTGGCAAACTAGAAAATCTAGTCTATTTACTGGGAGATAAAATGCCTTAGATAACTTAGCAGCGTTCACCGGTGGTGACATTGTGATAGATCTCAGTGCTGTTGCATGCCAGGACTTGGCTGTGGGCCCTTAGCCTATCCAATTCAATTAGAGTAACATTCATTTAGTCCATTCTATAGAAGTACTGTGCTAGGTATCCTGTTGCTGCCAGACTGTTTCCCCAGTGGGCCGGGCAACATAGAAGGATCTCAACAGTTTGTCGCAGGGCTTCATGTATCACGGTGAAGAGAAGATGCCATTCTGTCTTCCAAACAGTTGAAAGGTCATGGCTCATGCTGAATGAGAACATCCTATCCTCCCCAGTGGAAACTTAACAAACATGCAGCGGAGAGCTAAGCGCTGGGCAGTATTCTGTAACTCAGAATACTACTATTCAGAATCTACTATTTGAAGAGATCAGCCAGGACCTGTAACTGAAGCCTAACAGGACATGAAGCATTCAGAGTTTAGAAGCTACTTCAATGGGTTGAAACCCTTTTCTTCTGCATCCCCATTTGAGTAGCAATTATTGCTACTGAAGATAGAGTGGTATTTGTGGGGTTTTTTTCTCCCTAAGCACAACAGGACATTTTCTGACCAAAACAAACTCGTTTCTATTTATAGAAATGAGTTGAGCATAATGGTTTGCATCTGCAATCTCACCTTTAGGAGACTGGGACAGGACAATTGCAGTGAGTTCAAGGCCATGTCTTGAAGACTGTATTTGTATCTCTTGGTGACTGGTGGATGAAAGGGGGCAGGGGAAATCAGAAGTGACTAGAAAAGCTAGCAGACAAAAGCATTTTTTTAAAGACCCCACCTATGTAAATGTTTAAATCATAACAGAAATCCACTTATGACTTATGACCTGATATTGGTATGGAAAGCTAACACTGGTGTAATTAGAGCCTGCCTGCCTAGCTGTTGAGTGCTTTGTCCAGAGAGATGCTTTTAGAAACACAGGTGTTGTTTGTCGTATAAAAGTTGCCCTGGGGGGGGCTGGAGATTTGGCTCAGCGGTTAAGAGCACTAACTGATCTTCCAGAGGTCCTGAGTTCATTTCCCAGCAACCACATGGTGGATCAAAATAAAAATAAAATAAAATAAAATAATCAAAAAAGAAAAGTTACCCTGGCTTTGTGCACTCATTGATGTGGTTAAAACCATGTTGTCTAGAGCAGGCTACCAGAAACACAACCCCAGAGGAACTTCCCAATACCCAAGGCTTTGAAAGTGTGAATGCCAGGGAGGGAGACTAAGCTTTGACATTCATGGTGCTTCCTCCCTGCCCCTCTATTGTCATTCTCCTGTTCTTCACTCTTAAGTTACTCACTGATACAGTCTCACTAAACAGCCAAAGCTCAAACTCAGAGACATCTTCCTGCCTCATCCTCCCAAGCCCTGGGGTTACCTCGTGAAGGCCTCACAACCCAGTAAAACGTGAAGCTCTGGTTGATTTTTTTTCTTCCTAAGGATCAATTGGCTGCTACTCCATAGATCATGTCACAGCACTACATTTTGAAACTAGAAACCTTACAGTGAAAGGGGACATTTGGCATTTTTCTATCTGGGGTTCCCTTTGTGAGGCCATCTACCCGCTTTCAAATGAAATGTATTCCTTGGAAGGGTCCAGTTTACTTGTAAAGAGCAAAAAGCATCTCATCATGGCTAAGTAGTCAGGTATCGGAAATGGAGGCACGTTATGAAAGTTACCTGGCAAGGAGGGGGAGTGGCTCAGGGAGGAGGGGGCGTTAGCTGGGCTCACCAGACATAAAGAGCATCCCCACTTAGATCTGACCTCACCTCCTACCATCTCCCTGAGCACAAATTAAGTCTGTGGAATCAAGTTATTAGTGGGTGGGGACTCTTGTCTCTCCTCGTTGCTTTCTAGCCTGCTTCATCAGATAACTGGAAAAGGTTTCTAGAATAAATCCTCTTTTCAAAGGGGATGATCCCCAGGAATTCCAGAAATTACTACGTTTATTTTCTCTTAATCCTGTATTTTCGTTCTCAATGGGATAATGAAGGTAATATATAATGCTTTATTGAATATCTTTTGTATGTCAGGAGCTGTCCTAGCACCTTACATGCACTAATTTATTTAAATCACTTTACTCACATGACATAAATGTTATTATCACCATTGTACAGACAGAAATTCCAAATACTGGAATATAAGCCTGTTTGCATATACATTTTCCCTTTCTATGAAAAAATGAGAAAGGCATTCAGTAAGAACGACAAAATTGACTTGTTTCTAAGCAAACTTCATAGTTTACTCACTAGAAATCAAACGTAATATAAAATAATAAAAAGGTGGATAATCCTTCAGGATTCTGGCACTGTGCTAAGACTATTACTGTATAACAGTACATTCAAGTAACTCTTAAAATCCTCATGGATATGGGGTGGTGGATGTTAAAACTGAGATTAGAGGGAAACGAAAGCTGTCCACCAGGTGGCACTCATCCCTCCGAATGAAGGGCATGGGTTGGAACCCTTGGGATTATGTTCTCAAAGATGCTTAAGATCCAAGTGCAGGGTGGCCTTCAAATTCCTAGGCTGAGAGCTTTTACTGAGGCATGTTGAGGAGCAAGATACTCTCAAGTGAACTCTACCTGTTCTGCTAATAGTGAGAATATGTTTGGGTACATAGCAGTCAGCATGGTGTAGACTCCACTGTAGAGGGCGAATGGACGGCTCAGCTTCTAATCTAATTTTACCTGCAGTTTTCTTCTGATTGCAGCTCTGTTGCGTACTTGTTGTATGACCTCAGGGACCTTAGGTCCTCACCCATGAGGGACAATCATTATTAGACCTACTTGCATGAAGTTATATTAATGTAACTCTGTAGCCGACTATCAAATACAACAGCAATTTCTCTTGGCTCAGAATATACTATTGAGGACAGTAACCCAGCTTCCTTTTCTAAGACAGACGTTTACTGCATAAGAGCAAGAGATAGTGGTTTTGCATCTCCTGCAAGCTAGCTAGTTCCAAGCTGAAGACCTAGGGAGGAAAATAATGAGAGAAAAGTAAGAAATTTAAAAAGTAAATAATTTAAATTTTTTGCAAAGGAAGGTAAATCAGATGGGTTTACCTGGGCCTGAGGTCAGGGAAGGCTTCTAAGACAGGGCTACAGCAAGGGAGCTGCCCTGGGCAAGAAAGCACCTAAGTTCAAACACGTGAGCCAAGTCCAGGGACAGAGGGCTCAAGGGACCACTTACTGGAGAGAAGGACACTTCAGAAGGTTTTAAACAGAAGCATCATGTAATATTGCTCGAAGAAGAGCAATTTGTTTTTTGTTTTGGTTTTGTTTTTTCAGACAAGGTTTCTCTATATAACAGCCCCTGACTCTCCTGGAACTTACTATGTAGATCAGGCTGTCCTTGAACTCACAGAGATCCACCTGCCTCTGCCTCCTGAGTGCTGGGGTTAAAACATACACCACCTCATCTGGCTAAGAACAATTTAAAAGAAAAAAAAAAAATTAGTGAGAAACAGAAAGGAGACCTATTCAGTGTGGCAACACCTTGAGAGGAGACAAAGATTCAGTGACCTCCCTGCCCAAGTGTATCTTCTTTAGTTTCCTAACGGGTGGGAAAGGCTTAAGTAGAAGGAACGAGTTCTACACAACTAAGCAGTCCAGTCAACGTGAGGTCCCACTCAACACTGATGTGTAGGCTCAGGTTCTCTGGCAAGGCCAGCTGACAAGGTGTCAATTTTCCAGGAGACAAGTTCTTCCTCTAGCCGCCCTTATGTCCCAAGCCCTTCCTTCTCCCAGCATGAGATTCCTGAGGCTATTTCTGTTTCTTGGGGTCTATTGTTTCAACAGTCTGATAGTTGAGGGAGAGGGGCACGTACTTCTTTAAAATGATTTCCTTCCTGCCCAGATGGTTACATTTTCCTGGTAATATGTTTAAGAAGCATCATGAGAACCGAAATGAAAAGGCTGAATTGAAGAAGTGAGATGGGGCTGGAAACATTGCTTTGGGGGTCTTGTATGATTACTTCAGCCCCAGAATGAAGGCTCATCAGCCACAGAGGCAGGAAATGGATGGATGCAAGAGGCACAGTAGAGCTGTCGACCGGACAGGCTTGGTGGACTAGATGTCTGAAGTGTGGAGGCAAAAGTTGACAGGGTTGTCATCTCCGAAGAGAGAATCTTGTACATGTAGCAGTTTGGAAGGTAGGCTCATGTGTTCACTTTTAGGTGAATGTTCAGTTCAAGTGAGTCTAGGCTGCACTTTACTCTAAGTTACTCCATATTGTATACAGCAGAGGTTTCCCAAGCTGTGTCTTGGCCTCTGAAAATCCATTTTACAAATAGCATTTGGCTCCATTTTGAGAGAAAAGAAGATTGTGGCCCTTGGGTGCACCCACACACCGCACCATCTGTCTGGTACCACTTGTGTAACACAAGCTCATACATGACTTATTCCTGGGAATAGAGGATGCTGCCATCTATTTGGGGGGGGGGGAAGGGTGAGTTGAGGATGGATATGGGAGGGAGTACTTGAGTACATTAAAACCATATCAGGATCTGAGCAGTGGTGGCACATGCCTTTAGTCCCAGCACTTGGGAGGCAGAGGCAGGCATATCCCTGAGTTTGAGGCCAGCCTGGTCTACAGAGTGAGTTTCAGGATAGCCAGGGCTACAGAGAAACCCTGTCTGTCTGAAAACCAAAAAACAAACAAAATGGTCTGTTCTGTCTGGGAGCTTGAACATGTTTTCAGCTAGGCAGGAAAAGCTTCCCTCTCTGCTTGGGTCCATCCAAGTGTGGCTGTGGGTTGTCAAATGACAGAAGGCTGCAGTTCCAAGGCCAGGCTGCATAAACACCCAGGGTCCTCCATTCGTGGCTGCAGCTTCAGAGTTCAAGAGCTGTTGCCCTCCTCAGGCAGCTACCACCAGTCAGAGAAGGGACTCTTACCATTATTAATTGATTTGACATACCAGAATAATAATATTCGTATTTATGTGTCACATTTTACATTTTTATTCCAGGGGGTAGGTGGCACTGATGAAGAATAGGAAACTTAAGGAGGCTTGCTCCCCAGGAACTGAGGGTCATGCCTGGAGAAATGGCACCACTTCTGTTGTGGAAACATAAATTTCAGCTGATCTCTTCTTGTACCTGACTCGTGTACAAACTCGTGGCACCCAGCCCTTCCGGTGCATGGGGGGCTGTGCTTTCCTGACTACTATTACCAGACTGAGTGAAACAGGTCATTTTCTCAGACCCATTCCTCTAGGACCGGCTTCAGTCCAGCAGCTTGAATGTTCATGGAAACAGTTGCAAAAGAATTTCATTCCTGTGTTTTCTCGCTGTCTTTTAGAGATTCTTTGTTTTGAAGCCAGACTGTGGGCATCTACTGACTCAAAGAATAAACACACATCTTTCTGAGTTGAGCTAAAATGTATCAAACCTACAGGGAATGGAGTGTTCTCAAGCAAAGTTAATGGTTTCAGCAAACACCATGACACAGGAACAGGATTTCCCACCGCAAAGGGTCAGCTGATGGATCAAGTGCAATGGACTCTGCTGACTGTTAGAGGGGAAATCAAGAACATCAGCTGCCAGTTTGTTTCCAACGAGGACAACAGAAACCTTGAGTGATTAGGGTGACTGCCCCTAATTGCAGCTAGAGCCTGAGAAAGTTTCCAGATGTTTGAAGTAGCTATAGTGTCTGCCTGCAGAATCTGTCCTGACTCAGAAGGACTGAGGCTGCATCTCAGAGTGCCCTATCCAGCTTGATGTGGGTAGGAGAATGGTTCCTGTGTACCCATAAACAGCACAGATTTTCTTTTTTTTTTTTTT
>NC_034594.1:31471744-31485903 GCF_900095145.1 Mus pahari | reverse complement strand
TGGAGGTCTTTGATCCACTTAGACTTGAGCTTTGTACAAGGAGATAAGAATGGATCGATTCTCATTCTTCTACATGATAGCCGCCAGTTGTGCCAACACCATTTGTTGAAAATGCTATCTTTTTTCCACTGGATGGTTTTAGCTCCCTTGTCAAAGATCAAGTGACCATAGGTGCACCACAGATTTTCTTAAGTGCTCTGCATAGCCCCAGCCTCACCCTAGGGACATACAGGGACCTCAGAAGACACTTTAATAGCAGGGACAGGCAAGAGCCCTTCTGAAGCCCATTATATGTGACCAGTGTCCATCCAATCAACCCTTTGGGTTGCTGGACATCCAAAGAGCAGAAGAGGAGATAAATCTATTTCCCTTTGCTCCCTAACTTTTTCCTTTCAAACTTGTAGCTCATAGAAAGTGAGTCCCAGAATTGTTTCTGCCACTCAGAGAACTTGAATCTGACATTCAGAGTAGATTGTTTTTTATATTATTGTACCATTTTGTTGCTGAGAATTAAAACATCTTTTGCACATTTGAGTTTGTGGATGGACATTTGTATTCCATACATGTGTAGTAGTTATCTTTCCTTGCATTAATGACTGGTGTCCACTGTTCACAAACAGTCTTCCTTTGTGAGAGGAAGCCCTATAGCATAGAATGGGTAGGACATCCAGTTGTTCAGCTTTGACATCATTTGGAACATGCATAATATCCCCAGCTATTCATTTTTCACATTAAGTGATGAAAAATGTTTGTCCGGTACCTGTCTGTCTTAGTCACTTTTTTTGTGGCTGTGAAGAGGCACCATGACCAAAGCAACTCTTATAAGGAAAAGCGTTTAACAGGAGGCTGGCTTACAGTTTCAGAGGTTCAGTCCATCATCATCATGGTTAGGAGCATGGCAGCATGCAGGCAGACATGTGCTGGATGAGTAGCTAAAAGCTACTTCCTGATCCATAGACAGAAAGAAGAAGAGGGAAAGGGAGAGAGACGGGGCCTGGCATGGGCTTTTGAAGCCTCAAGGCCCACCACCTCCAGTGACACACTTCCTCTAACAAGGCCACACCTACTCCAAAAGGCATGCCTCATAATGCTGGTAATCCTTTCAAACAGTTCCAAACTGTTTGAAAATAGTTTCAAATTCTCTGCTGATCAAGCGTTCATGTATACGAACCTACGGAGTCCATTCTTTTTCCAATCTTCACACTATCATGGTCAAGGTCATACTTCGGTATTTTCTTTGGGACATAGTCCATCAAGGGACTTCTTACTAGAATCAGAGATATGTTGTGGCTGAGGGCATTGAACATACATTGATTTTTAAGATCCTATATTGCAGACATTGCCTTCTGATTTTAAATGTGTGTGTGTGCATACATACACACACATATATATATATATATATATATATATATATATATATATAATTTTATATTATGCATTATTAAATATAATATATGATAGATGATTGCCTTAGTTAGGGTTTTACTGTTATGAACAGACACCAGGACCAAGGCAATTCTTATAAAGGACAACATTTAATTGGGGCTGGCTTACAGGTTTACAAGTTCAGTCTACTATCATCAAGGTAGGAGTATAGCAGCATCTAGACAGGCATGGTGCAGGAAGAGCTAAGAATTCTACATCTTCATCTGAAGGCTGCTAGTGGAAGATTAGCTTTCAGGAAGCTAGGAGGAAGGTCTTAAAGCCCATGCCCACAGTGACACACCTACTCCCAGGCCACACCTCCAAATAGTGCCACTCCCTGAGCCAAACATATTCAAACCATTACAATGATATAATGTATAATGTGTAATGTATAACATATATTAATGTAATATTATATATAATAAATATATAATGTATGATATAATATATAATATATAATAATCTAATTGTAGGAGTGATAAACTCAAGTTCAGAAAACATACAAAAAATATAGAAGCAAACAAGTTGCACTCAGAAACTCAAAACTAGCAAAACTAGAAATAATTCATATTAACATTTTGGTGTATCACTTTACTTAAGCCTCGTGAAAATGCATCATAATCTTTTGGAATTTGTTATTTTAAGAAATTCGTAATACAGAAGGGCTCATGAAGCCCCATTGCTCCCTGAGTGACTGCTGACACTTAGGGTTGGCTTGGCATGAGGTGACCACTCATACAATTTTCTATTCCTTTCCTCTGTCAACTGCAGCAAATAATCTTTCATCTATGCACACACAAGCAACCCCAGTTAAACTTACATATATTAACAGCATACAAATAGGAAAAGTGCTTGTTGAGAAAAAAGACGGTTTCAATGGGAGAAGGAGGAGAAATGAGAGAAGGCTATGGAGGTAGAAACAACCAAAATTCAGCATGCACATACATGAAATTGTTAAAAGAATTAAAAAGAAAAGATATCTCTGATATATAGTGAGTGAGTGTGTGTGTGTGTGTGTGTGTGTGTGTGTATGTGTGCGCGCGCATGCGCAGGCACTTTCTTCTAACAAGGAGGCATGGTTTGAGAATTTCAGTGATCACATATATCCTGTGACTAAACAGTATGACGTTGATAAAAAATATGCAAATTACTATTATTCTGCCAGCTTCAGAAGCAAGAGGGAGAACAAGTCTAGCAGAGGTACCCACTCCACTTCTAGTTTGCTCTGCTCTGTAGCTGGTGATTGGAGGACACTCTGCAACATCACTGAAGGCCTGAGGCACGCAGCCCCAACTCCCAGTTTCTTTACTAACATTGGTCTGACTTTTGTAAAAGGCATCATGGCTGCCCTCCGGCCTCTGGTGAAGCCCAAGACCATCAATAAGAGGACCTAGAAGTTCATCAGTAACCAGTCAGACCGATATGTGAAAATCAGTGAAAGCAGAACTGGCACAAACCCAGAGGCATTGACAACAGGGTGCGGAGAAGATTCAAGGGCCAGATTCTGATGCCCAATATTGGTTACCGGAGCAACAAGAAAACCAAGCACACGCTGCCTAGCAGCTTCCGGAAGTTTCTGGTCCACAAAGTCAAGGGGCTGGAAGTGCTGCGGACATGTAACAAATCTTACGGTGCTGAGGTTGCTCACAGTGTGTCCTGTAAGAACTGAGAAGCCATCACAGAAAGAGCAGCACAGCTGGCCATCAGAGTCACCAATCCCAACGCCAGGCTACACAGCGAAGAAAATGAATAGATGGCTTGTGTGTATGTTTTCTGTTTAAATAAAACCACAAAAACTGCCCCCAAAAATGTATAAATTAATTTCAGATAGTAAGAAAATCTTAGCCGGGCGTGGTGGCGCACGCCTTTAATCCCAGCACTCGGGAGGCAGAGGCAGGCGGATTTCTGAGTTCGAGGCCAGCCTGGTCTACAAAGTGAGTTCCAGGACAGCCAGGGCTGTACCGAGAAACCCTGCCTCGAAAAACCAAAAAAAAAAAGAAAATCTTGTTTCTTTCTTCTCTTTTCTTTATCTTTTCTTTGTTTTGTTTTGTTTTGTTTGAGATGAGAAGAAAGGGGAATTAGTTCCTTTAGGCAGAGTAGTTCTCTATATAATTCATTATGCTAGTAAATGTATTGTATTCTCCCAGCAGTCTGGTGAGGTGGCAGAGACCGAGAGCTCTATGAATTTGAGACTAGACTGCACTACTAGTGAGTTCTAGGCCAGCCGGGGTAACATAATGGGAATCTGCCTGCCTCCATCTATAATCTGTATATCTCTATATAATACCTATTGTATATGTTGAGGAGTAAATGTAGGGTTGTGCTTTCATTTTGGGGTCTCAGCGGCTCACATTAAAATTATTTAGGCTCTCTGAATTCTTGCTGTCAGTTGTAAAGATATTTCAGAGAGTCTGTTGAAAGGCAAATAGGACAATATTTGCAAAATGCCAACCCACCCCAAAGGCAATCAATAAATAATGGGTACAACTATTGTTGTTACAGAGGTACCATGCCCTCTATGGACTGCGATTGCCTGGGTCATGACCTCTGTTCTAACAGCTTCTCTAGTTCTCCCAGATTATGGAAGGCTAGCAGTCTATGAGCTTGCTGGAAGAGAAACCAGCTACAGGAAGTGCCAGACCAAGCGTCTTTCTTCCACAAGTCCTTTATTGTCCCTGAGTGATCTAGTGAAAATTCTAGCACTGAAGACAGGGTCACGTGGGCTAGGCCAGCACTCTGTCACAGAGCTACATCACAACATCCAAACTTTCAACTCTTCCAGCCAACATTGCAAGGCTATTTCTACCTTTACCCAAAGCTACCAATATTTAATGAGCAGTTTTCGTGCGTGCGTTTTTTTGTTGTTGTTGTTCCAGTGTTTTACATGTTATTCAAACTACTACATGAACTAGATCCTCTGTCCTCCTTAACAGATAAGGGAGGCCCAGACAGGGTGCTGTGGACTCTGGGGTTTCTCAAGCTTTTTCAGGGTTCCAGAGTAAATTCTTAGACCTTCACCCTTCTGTTTAACTGCCTGGACAGGAAGTGAAGAGCACAGACAACCATGCATTTTTCTTTCTTTTTAGTATAGAAGTCTTTACAAAGAGGTTTTCTTTTCTCTTCTAGACAAATAGACAAGAGAAATTCTTGCTTCATTAGTGATATTACCCCTGCTGAGGGCTCCAAACCAGGGACTGGGAGGATCTTTTCCCTGCAGAGCCCTGTTCAGAGGAGTCAATGAAAACCCTCTGCTGAGAGTCACAGCCATAATTATTGATATTGAAGTAGATTTGTAATACATTAAAAATAGAAGTCACATCACACTTTTGAAAAAAAAATTGAAGCCACCTGTAAGGTCAATAAAATTAAGACTGGAAGACACTCTGAATAAAAAATGAACTGGCTCCAAAAAAGAATATTTCATCCCAGGTCATCCACACTACAACATTACTGTCACTTACCAACTATTTACCCACATCTCCCACATGCAGGAAATGTGTTTTTAAAAAGACATGTTTAAAAATAAGAAAGGGCATTCAATTATTTTACTTCCAGACTCTATACTTGCTCCTACTAACCAGAAGTCTGTGACTTGGGAAAATAGTTTCATTTCCCTCCCCCTTCCCCAAATTTCCTAAAAGACCTGTATTGGGATGGTAAATGTTTTTTGAGTCCCAGAGGAGTTCTCCTTGGCTAGGAAGAGCTAGCTGGAGCATGTGCTGAGAGAGCCCTGAAGCGCATACCTCAGAACAATGTTTTCAAACATTCTATGCTTACTTTTTTCAATATAACTACTGCAGCCGTGTGGTAGACAAGTTACTCCAGAGGGCACTAAGCTACGTTTCTTTCACAAATGCTCTAAAGAGACAAATTCCAGCATTCAAAGAACTGCGTGGTGCTCCCCGAATTTATCCCAAGATAAATTTATTTGTAGAGTTTACTTCCAAAACAGAAAGAGCAGAGGATCTTTATTATTAATATATTCTATATTAGCTTGAGGAAAAGTGTTGTTCTTCAGTGAGGAAATAAGTTAATTATAAGGAAAAGAGGGTGTGGGGAGAGGTCCATATCCTTGAATTATAAAATTTCTCTCATTTCCCCTCCACCTCAAAGACTCCCATAATGGTATCTAAATGCATCATGTAAGAAAACTTCTTCATCTAATGCAATTAATTATTCTCTTATCTACCAATAAGAATTTGCATATGAACTGTGAGGTAAACTTTTAAAAACAATTTAATCATAAAGATAGGCAGTGCCTGCTTAGAGAACCTTTCCATGGGAAAGAAGATGCTTTGAAAAATATTCTCTTTGTGGAACTTTCTGCTGAAGTTGAAGACAAGATTGTTTCTGTCTTCAGCTTTAGAAGGAGAAAAGTGTCTGTGTGGGTGAAAAAGAAGTGTAATATTCTTAGAGTATCACGCACTAGTTCCATGTGCTTAGTGGGTGCTCATTAACTAATAATGCAAATTCCAGAATGGCTCTTGTTTTTTGGGATCATATAGGCTGTGTTTAGAACCGTTGGGAACACTCCAAAACCAAGTCTCATTTAATCCCATTACACGTGTCCATTTCTCGCTTCTCCCTTCTCTCTGTAAACTCTGAAATCTTGTGTTAGGATCTGTATTTGGGAAGACAGTCCCAAACATCATAATCATTATACCTTACAAAGACAACACAAAGAGATAATGTAAAACCAAATCAGAGGCCGGCCAATGTCCTCACGTAGTGTCTTCGTGAATCGGCCTCTGGAGACACCAAGTTAGGATAGATTTGACATGAGAGGCAGGGTGGAGCCTTCTCTAGGGACTCCTCTTGAACTCTGACTTAGCTCAGCTGGCTAATTGGCTTAGCCTTCCTCATCTGACAAACTCAGGTTTTAAAAACAGAACCAGAGGAGGGCCATTGGTCTGGAGTAAAGGTTATCAGGATAGTAAACAAATTTCCTAAGCCTTCTGTTGAAAAATGCTCAGTGGGGCAGACCTAGCTTTATCTGTTCTTGGCTACATCTGCTGTGAGCATAATAGGCTCATTTAAAGTGAAGAGTTTGCCTTGAGATCAGAGAGTTTAGGTAGATCCTGTAGCGCAGTGACGATCAGTTTCTGCTTTCTCCCACCACTGTGCCCTCTCCTTTATTTCCAACCCATTGCCAGTTTTGCTTTATAAAGTTGAGTTAAAAGTGGAGGATGGTGGTTCAGTAAGTCTTCTTCACCTTATTCTCTAACACTAGACAATTCCCACTTCATGGATGCCTCTGTGACAGGGAGCTGTGACTGCCTGGTTTTCTGTATTGACACAGTGCTGGTTTCTACATAGTTGTTACTTTACAGAACAGTGATAACTTTGTTTTGGTGAATGAAACTTCCCCGACGTGCTGAAGGAGGAAGTGGCAGGCCACTCTATCTATTGTTCATGTTCCTGTTTCACATCTGCCCTCTGAATGGTACACGTGTGAGAGGAAGCCCCAGACTCAGACACTGTGGCCATCACACATCAGATTTTAAACATCTAGCTTGCTGGATCAGAAATTACACTTAGGACCCTGATGCCCTGATGTTACTGCATAGGTAGTGAGGAACTCACTTTTCAAGTGTGTCTACTGGTATTGCACAAGCCACTACCCTTCTCATTCATCACTGAGACAGGATCCTACAGAACAAGGGCATGGCGTGGAGCTAGGCCATAGCTTATCTCTCGAATCTCCTCTAATCAGTCCTATGCCAAACTGGGTGACTAGACCAGAATTAAAGAGCCATGGGGTGCAACCTCAGCTGGCCTCATTTCATGCTGTGCAGACAGTATAAACATGGCTATAAAATCTTGAACTGCAACTCTAGGCCACTTCACAGAGGTATGACATGACTGGTAACTGGAGCAACAGACTGGTCAATTAGAAGGGAGGCCGCTCTTTGTGGGAGGAGCATGTCTGGCAATCTTTGAATTAAGAATCAGACACAATGTCAAAGGCCATGGCCCAAATTAAAAGAAGACCTTGGCACAAGGAAAGGGTGGAGAGAAGCCCTCTGTTGCTCACAGAAGAGCATTCCTACAGTGTCCCATGGATTAAATGCCTACAGGGTCTGAAATGGCATAATCAAATCAATTCTAATATTCTACCAAACATATAATATTGTACCATTACACAATATACTAATTATCCATTACTACATAAAATAAATTATCCTAGCTCAAAACAGCAAACTTATGACATAGTTCCTGAATATCAGTAAGTAAGTGGTGCATCTAGATGGTTCCCTCACAGAAGGCAAGTGCTGGGTTGGGGAGTCAGGGAGTCAAGGTTTTCAAGATTTGAGATAGCTGATTTAAATGATTGCTATCAGGAGGTTGTTAAGCCCAAGTTGCATGTACCCAAAGACCACCAATTCCAATGTAAAACACGTAAGGGTCTTTATTGTGAGTAAGGTCTCTCAAACTCTCACCATTGTAGTGGGTCAGAGCGAAAGCCCTGAGTCTAGGGGTTCAGTATTTTTATTGCGGATACAGCAAATTTGGGGCATACATTCATATGGATCAGCAAGTTGATATTTTAAAAACTGCATTTCTGCTGTAATCTGTAGGAACTGAAGACGAGAACGAAGCCGTCGGACAAACAGGATGGATAAGTTACTTATTCTCTGCCGGAGCTATCTTAACCCTGCTATTGTAGCCTCCCTGGCTGTTTCTAAGGGGGAATGGGTTGTCATAGGGTGCTTGCTCAGGAGGACTGATTTTCTTCCTAGAACAGGAGTTTAGCCCCTGGTCTCAAACAAAATAGAGTTTCTTTTAAAAAGGAATTGGTTGGGCTTTACAAGGCCTTAGTCCCTCACCCCGTGGACCTTTCCACGTGTTGACTGAGCATCCTCATGATATGATATCTGCCTTTCCCTAGAGCAAGTGACTCAGTGACAAGGCACAAGCTGCAGTGCTTCTTTATAGTACTCTTAAAGACACACCCTTCCTTCTGCCAGATGCCATTCATTAGAAGGCATGACGGAGTCAAGTGTGGGTGGAAATCATCTTTGTCTTTTGAAAGAACTGTTGCAGAATGTGTGGACATTGTTGAAACCCTGCCCTCACATGCAGTATCTACCCAGGGTGTCAAGAAATGCAGTATAGTCGAGGCTGGCTTCGGGATTTGAGAAACCCATTGCAAAATAAAAATGTAGAACTCCTACATAGGCAGTGTTAACCATTTCAACACAATGACAGAACATTAAATCAAGTGTTACATGCCCAGTGATGGGTACAGTGACCAAGAGATGGGCTTTGAATCCCAGACCCACTGTTTAATAACTAGTAATTCTCAGGAAAGCGATTTAATTTCTCTGAACCTTAACTTCTGTTTCTCTAAAATGGTCACGCTTAGTTAAGTTTCCTATCAGTTGGGATGCTTCTTTTTTTAGAACAATGAATGAAGTCATTCCTTTGTGTGGCTTACTGTGGGCATTTGGTAACACTGATATTATAATGATAACCTTTCAAAGATTTCTGGCATTAGTGAAGAGCTAGTGAAGAGTGAAGTTTGGATATTTAGCTACTGATCATAAACACCTCGAAGCAGGGACGGCACCTCCTGGGCTGGGCAGGCCCCAATATTCCCGTCACTCCAGCGAGGACTCATTTGCTCACGAGTGTGAAACACATGCCCTGTACACTACCGGAAGAATCACTAAGAAGATATATTTCTTTTTTTTTTTTTAATTTATTTATTTATTATATGTAAGTACACTGTAGTTGTCTTCAGACACTCCAGAAGAGGGAGTCAGATCTCCTTACAGGTGGTTGTGAGCCACCATGTGGTTGCTGGGATTTGAACTCAGGACCTTGGGAAGAGCAGTCGGGTGCTCTTAACTGCTGAGCCATCTCACCAGCCCAAGAAGATATATTTCTGAAATGGCATGTTTTAAAGCACTCGACCAGACAGACTGCCTTTCCCTAGAACAAGTGACCCAACAGCAAGGCACGACAGGCATTCTGTTGTAAGAAAATCCAGATAGGAAGATTGAAGTTTCTCTGGCTGTTTTCAGGGGCATCCATCAGCATAATTTAGAAACTGTTGCTGTTGACTAGTTCCTATTAATAACGCAGAGGATGAGACTGAATATTAAACAGAAACCTTCTCATAGCAACGTTCTCTTTGGATGACTCAAAAAAAAAAAAAAAGCTAGGAATATTTCTTCATGAAGTCTTCATTGTAATAATGGCAAAAATAATTTTTATAAAACATTCTAGTGCCAAACTAACTTTTTGTCTTCTTCCCTTTTTTTTTATTAAAATATTGTATATGTATTAGTGTATATTGTGTGCACCCAAGGAATCTAGAAGAGGGTGTTGGATACCCTGGAACTGAAGTTAGAGACAGTTGTGAGCCTCCACGTAGGTACTGGGAACCCAAACCCTGCCCACAGAGCAGCATTGGAGCATCTTTCCAGACCCCCTCCTCCCTTGCTGTCTTCTTTGTTATGCAGATGAGCCCAACTGAGGCTAGGTCTCCGGTATGCGTGATGCTCCAGAGATCTCAGGACAGAGGTCCTCATTTGTGCAGTGTAAGTGGCCTTTGTAAGAGGCCTGGGTGCTGCTCACTGGTTTGGATGGACAGCTCAATGTGAAGTACTCGGGGGAAAGAGCTATGTGTGCTCCTTTCAAGAACAAATTAACAGCACAAGAGCAGCCAGGTAAAAGGGTGGTCAGACTTGTTCTCCTTATCTCTAGACTGGGCTCCCTTCTCAGCAATGATCTACTTCTCAGGGAACTTCCGTATTTATTCCTAATCCAAAACTAGTTTCTAAATGTGAAACAGCTATGAACAAACTTTACAGATGAAATCCCTGGATGCTCTTCTCCCACCTTCACTCCCCGACCCCCACCCTACCCCAGCAACCCTGCTGCTCTGTGTGCGATCTCCTCTTTCTCTCTGAGCACAACACAATGGCGTGGCCTACAGTGGGGTTGACTTTCTTAAATCCTTCTGCAAGTTGTTTGTTTGTTTGTTTGTTTGTTTGTTTTTAAGAGATTTCAATCTCATTTGACAGGAGAGATTTTAAATTTTACATTAAGTTTAATCAATTACTTATTAGTTATAAACGAACTTGAGTGCATCAAAGCACATACTAGTCCTCCGTGAGTTTCTGAGTCGGCCTGAAGTTGTTTGTTCTGTGGTCTTTCTAGCCCAGCCCAGCACAGAGAGCCACTGTTCTAGGTGACATGGAGCCATGTCTTCTCTTTCTTCTCTTCCAGTCCTTGCCACTCCTCTCTCCTTCACTGTCTTTCTTCAATTCACCCCCTGCCCACTGCATATCAACAAAGACTTCCATAGCCTTGGCTTGCTTCTTCTGCCTCATTCCAACTTTATCTACGTACAGGGAATCTGCCAGGCTTTTGCCTGGTCGCTTGGCCTTTCCAGGGCTCTGTTCTCTAACTCCACAGAGGATTGGAGCTTCCCCTTTCCATGTCTTCTGGCTTTTCATGGGCTGAGCCAGTGGCAGGCTTAGGAGAATGCAAGTTGGGGGAAGGCTGGGAGTTTCACTTCCTCTTTTTTGATGTGGACTTCTCTGGCAGCCAGCAGCTGCTTTTCTGACTCCAGTTGCTTTCAAACAGCACCTTTTACACCCCAGCATTTGCCAAGACATTTTGCACTGGTTTCTAGGCTCTCTTAGCATCTTTGTGGGTATGGTGGCAGAGGTATTTGGGAAACTGAAGCAGGAGGATTGCCATTAAGTTCTAGGCTAGCCTGGGTTCCATAACAGTACAAAAGCTAATCAAGGGTCCACAGAAAGAGCCTGCCTCAAAGCAACGACACAAAACAACCAGTGGTCTGGAGAGGTGACTGTGCAGTTAAGGGTGCTTGCTCCTTCCAGAGGAGCTGGATTTAGTTCCCAGTATCCACATTAGGCAGCTAACAGCTGCCTCTTACTCCAGTTCCAGGGGATCTAACACTTTCTTCTGGCTTTCCCTACATACTGCACACACATGTGCATATACTCAGGCACACACACATACACACATGATATCAAACAAACAAACAAACAAACCCAACCAACACAACACTCACCATCTTAACTTCAGCCCCGAGGAGTTCATGGCACACACACACACACACACACACACACACACACACACACTCCACATAAGGCTCAGCAGGCTTGTCCACCTTAGACTAAGAATTCCACACGTACTCACTACGGTCTGTGGTTACATATAACGTCTTCTGATGACATCCAAGGTGCCTCGGGAGACTCCTGCGCATGCAGCCATATAGTTTTATCAGTAACTTTCTTCCCACTCATGACCTTGTAAGTGATAAATTTAACTTCAAAACACAAAATCTGGCACTATTTTTTTTTTTTTGTCAGCTATTTTGAACACCCTACTGCAGCAAGTCTCACGTTTTGCTTGTGTTCAGGGATTGCTCGGCTGCCACACTCAACACTCCTGTTGAGGAAGCAGCAGTTTCCTTTGAGATGTTCTTCTTTCTTAGTGATCCTACTTGAGATTCTGGCACTAGGGCAGAGATTTATGAGGCGGTGTGATCACACGAATGTGTGTATTACTTTCCTGTGACAAAAGGACCATGGCTTCAGACTTCCACTGATTTGGGTCTGAGCATAACGTGGTTACTGTAATGAATCAGAGCCACACTACCTACACACACACACACACACACACACACACACACACACACACACACACACACTTGCTAGAGCATGTGGGGCCAGGGTAACTAATAGTGCTCATTCATTTGGCCTTTGCCATGGCTTGTCAGAAACTGGACTCGTGTTCATTATTCTGAGAAGTGTTCAGCTGTGAAATAAGTACTGGGAAGATGAAATATAATTGATCCTGAGTCTTTGTGAGCTCTCAATCGTGTGTAAGCAAGACATAAGTATTTAGTGACCCAATACATCTTTTTGAGCTTGCAAGTTCATAGATTAAAAGTGCTTATGGATTGACTTGGGCAAGAAGACGAGGAAAATCTATGTATTGGCTCTGAAGTGAAGAGAAAAACGATTATGGCATGTTAAAGAAGCATTAGTGATGAACTGATTGTGATCAGCTGAGCACAGCTGTTTCTACAAAAAGGAGAATTTTCTAATGTCAAGGTGTGAGGATGTATCCTAGAAGTATGGGAAGTATCAAATGAATTCAAAGATTTTTTTTTAAGATTTATTTATTTATTATATGTGAGTACACTGTAGCTGTCTTCAGACACTCTGGAAGAGGGCGTTAGATCTTGTTACGGATGGTTGTAAGCCACCATGTGGTTGCTGGGATTTGAACTCAGGACCTTTGGAAGAGCAGTCAGTGCTCTTAACCGCTGAGCCATCTCACCAGCCCCAGATGTTTTTTTAAATTAAAAAGGCAAGTTTTATTTTAATAATTCTAGCTATTTGTTGTATGTTTGCTTTTGGAACTAAGATATTGCAGAAAAAATATTCTTGGGGCATTCTATAACAAGATTTAATCTCTCAAACTGAGTGATAAAAAGCTATGTAGGAAGTCCGAGGGAAGGTACTGAAGACACTTGGCATCACTTATTCACTCGCCCACGCATGTAGCAAGCATTATTAATTCCTTACTGTCTTAGTCAGGTTTTTCTATTGCTGTGATGAAACACCATGACCAAAAGCAACCTGGGGAGGAAACGGGCTTATTTCCTTTTACACTTTTATTTGCACTTCCAGGTAACAGTTCATCACTGAAGGAAGTTAAAGCAGGAGCCTGGAGCAGAACCTGATGCAGAAGACACAAGACACGGCCGGGTTGCTACTGGCTTGTTCCTCATGTCTTGCTCAGCCTGCTTTCTTATAGAAGCCAGGACTGTCATTCCAGGGGTGGCTCCATTCACAGTGGGCTGGGCCCTCCCACGTCAATCACTAATTAAGAAAATGCTCTCCAGGCTTGCCACAGCCCACTTTTGGTTGGTTGGTTGGTTTGCTTGTTTTTCAAGACACAGTTTCTCTGTCCAGCCCTGGCTATCCTGAAACTCACTCTTTAGACCAGGCTAGCCTCGGCCTCCCAGTAAAGTAAAGCAAAATAAATCTCTGCTGGGAGTAATGATTCTGCTGGCACCACCCGGCTGAACCTAATCTATGGAGGCATTTTCTCAGTTGTGGTTACCTTCGCTCGGATGACTTTAACTTGTGTTGAGTTGACATAAAACTAGGCAGAACACCTATTATCTTCTAGAAATGATGTTAAATATAGGAATTAGGGGTGAAAAACATGGTTCTGCTCTGGATTGTCTCAATATAGGGAGGCTAATAGTTGATTGTATAATATATTAAAATATATTTTATCAGTTCTTTAAGAATTTCATGAATTTGTTTTGATTATATTCCCCGCTCCCCAACTATTCTCATATACACCCCTGTATACACCCCTGTTCCCTACTGTTCCCAACTCTGTGTCCTTTTAATTTTTAAATCCATCAGGACCAATATGTGCAGCTTAAATTTTCTTGCATGTATAGCTCTCCATTTGAGCACAGATGACTTACCAGGGGCTCCATTCTGAGAAAATTGACTATCCTTCCCACCACAGCTACCATTGGCCAATAGCTACTCATCTAGGGGTGGGGCTTCAGGCCCAATCCCTCTTTCTTTCTTTCTTTCTTTCTTTCTTTCTTTCTTTCTTTCTTTCTTTCTTTCTTTCTTTCTTTCTCTTTTTCTTTCTTTTTGTTTTGTTTTGTTTTGTTTGTTTTTCGAGACAGGGTTTCTCTGTGTAGCCCTGGCTGT
>NC_034594.1:31455472-31470749 GCF_900095145.1 Mus pahari | reverse complement strand
AAAAAAAAAAAAAAAAAAAAAAAAAAAAAGAAAGAAAGAAAGAAAGAAAAAAGAAACTCCCAGAGAGATGAGATTCAGAAGACAGCTCACAGAGGGCAAGAGTGATATTCACTCCAACTTTGATGACTGGGTCGATGATGCCGTGGTTCATCACCACGAGGAGGAAGGAAAGACTCAGGCTGTGATGGGCAGGAATGATGGTTTCTCTTCTCTTGTGTGTCCTGGGTACCTGTGAGTTCCTGTAGATGACGACGCTGAGTGTAGGATAGAAGTGTAGCAAATGCTCGAACCCTGGGAACCCCAGCTAAGAAATACAAATTTGGAAGTCAGCCAGAGTTGGTGAAATAGAAGAAATGGAGCAAAGACCCTAAAGGAGAACTGGCATTTAAAGACTCATGAGGGGCCCTTCAAAGGATAAATGCTAAATGATACTGAGAGAAAGTAATGAAGATGGCAAGAGAGAAATAGCAGAGGGTCAAGCGGGTAGCAGTAAGGCAGGGAGGCACTGTGACAGAGCAAGTGGGTAAGTGATGCCTGAACCCAAAGCTGCCTCAAAGATGTGGTGGCCGAAAGACCCGTGAGGACACTGGGAAGCTCACTTTAATGACATCATAGGCACAAAGGACTGACAGAAAGGAGGTGGGGACATAGGCAGAAATCAGAAACCAAACTTGTAAACGCTTCACTGGAAGGAGAGAGAGAGATTTTAAGACCTTGGCTCCTTTTTCAGCCAACATAAGAACTCAACTTTGTTCAAAAGTGACATGAGATGAAGCCCTTTCTTCGTGAGAGGACCACAGCTCAGACTTCTGGGTGCTTCCCTTACCCAGAGGACTCGTTTTGTTTTAACTTTTCTGATATTTTAAAAGCAAAGCCCACCCCCCGCCCCCTGCCAACTATATTGATAGTATAATAGAATATATCTACTCTCCAAGGTATTGACAGGCCCTACCAGTCACGGAGGTTACAGGTACAGATTTCACGTAGTCACTCAGCACCTAACAGGGACTGAGGTGAGGGGTGTGGTCTTTTGATTCCGAAGCAAGAAATCATAGATAATGTATCAAGTGGAAACCCAGTGGAAGTCACCTTCACTGTCACAATAAGCTCAGAAAGCAACTGCTCGAAGAGATCAGTGCAATGGCTCAGTGGGCAAATCCCCTGTCTAGAGGGCAGTGACCCGAATCCATCCCCTGGAACCCACATGAAAGCGGAAGGAAAGGACTCTACAGAGGTGTCCTTTGGCCTCCATACACGTAGCAACATGCGTGTGCCCGCACACTACACACAATAATACTATACAAGAAAACGGAAAACAAACAGCTTGGGAAGACTCTGTGTACATTAGTCTGGGCGATTGTAATGATCACGGTGAAGACAGGGGACTTCAGCAGCTAACACGTAGTTTTTTGTGTTTCTGGAGTCTGGGAACCATTGTCTGTGTCTGAAAGGGACATGCCCAGCTTATAGGTTTGCTCACTGTATCCTCACAGGCTTCAGCTTTCCTTTCTTATAAGTGCATTAATCTCACCATTAGAGTTCCATTCTCATGACCTCATCTAAACCTAATGACCTCCCAAAGGCCCTAACCCCCATCCCACAGGTGGTTAGAATCTCAACTTACTTGTTTTGGGGAGCAGAATTATGAAGTCCATCTATATACTACATATAGTCTTCATGTGTAAGTGATGGGCCATGTTTGAGAGATACATATCGCCCCTTCCATCTCTATTGTCCTATCTAAAATCTTGCCTGATTGGCTCCTTTGCTCTGGAGTACGTCTGTCAGACTGGTCCAAGGGCCCTGGACACTAACCCTTAGTAAATTACAGCTTACCTGGTAACACTCCTTGCAGGCAGCCCACAGAGCTCCCACTCAGCATCCCACTCCTGTCTCCCTCCCTCTGCTTGCTACAAGTGAGCACAGGGTTTCGGGAAACAGAAAGAACTGCACACATTTCTAAAAGAGATGCTAGAAACATGTGCAGTACAAAAAGAAGCTTAGGCCTGGCACTCAGGCAATAGCTCTGCCCAGGTCCTTAGTGTAAGCCCTTGCTAGCCTGAGCTCATGAAGACACAGCTCAGCAAGAACTGGAATCTTCCGAAGGCAACATTTTAGAAGAGGTCAATTCAGAAAACAGTGGTAAAGGCCATGTCTAGGATGTGTATTTAGACAACTTTAGTATTTTCCATCATAAAATGAAAGCATGTTCCATTCTATTAAAATTTAAAAGATTATTTGAATGAAAAGGCATTAAATAAAGCTTGAAATCCCAAAGTTCAGGATGTGTGTGTGTGTGTGTGTGTGTGTGTGTGTTTGTAGGGGTGCCATAAGATAACTCAAGTGGTTACTATGTTAGGTTAAGTCCAAAGATTTCGAGACCAAAAATCTTTTTAGACATTCATATTTGAGTATATAAACTTTGATACTTAAATGTTTTGAGGGAGGAACATAAACATAATCATCTAAACCCTCCCCACCCATAGTTGAAATCCTGTTCTTCCAAAGTGTATGGATAATGTAAAGTGTTTGAGATAGCATATAAGGGTTTGTGTGCATGGTAGGAGTCCTGGGCAAGGCTGGGAGAAAAATCTGTGCTTCCGCTTTGTGGAAACTAGAATAGTACAAAGGAAAGGGAGTTATAGCCAAAGGTCGAAGTGGGACCTTTCACTCCTGTAGTCCCAGATCTTACATTTATCCCCATCATTGCAACCTTTGGACAGGACCAAACACACACAATTGGGCTGCCATATACACAAGATCTCCCATCTTTTGATTAAAATGGTTAGGACGGGACATATTTAGGAAAAGACTGTATTTGTTCTGGATATGTACAGATTCTTCCTTACTGTTATTTGCTACAGAATATAGTGTGGTACTCATTGGCATTACATGGATAATGTATTAAGTATTGTAAATCGTCTGGAGATGAAAACGCACAGGAAGATATGCATAGGTTATGTTTAAATTCTATGTCACTTTTACATAAGGGAATCTGGGGGCACCTGGAATTCCTCCAGGATGTCGAACGCTATCTGTGCTTCTTGATGTAGGTCAAATGTCATCCACTCTACACTCTTGTCCTCAGGCAGTAGTGACTAGGATGCAAGGAATCCTCAGAGTCTGGGCTGGTAATTTAGAGCACCACACCACTAATCAAAGAGACAAGGCAGGACAAAGGGCATTTTAGACCCTAAGAAAATAAACGGTGTCTTTCCTGTTAGGGAAGTCTGTATGGTGACGGCTGCATTTGTCTGATAAAGACTCAGCAAGAAAACTCTAAAGTTATAAAACACGATCTCCAATTAAACAAAATGGTAGACTTTGACAGACCTGGTAGACCCTGAACTACCCCAGGGGGTAGGCAGATCAGAGTAATGAGCACACTTAAAGAAAGCAAAAAAAAAAAGGGTCTGGAGGGATGGCTCAGTGGTTAAGAGCGCAGACTGCTCTTCCAGAGGCCCTGAGTTCAAATCCCAGCAACCACATGGTGGCTCACAACCATCTATAATGAGATCTGATGCCCTCTTCTGGTGTGGCTGAAGACAGCTACAGTGTACTTATATATAATAAATAAATAAACCTTTAAAAAAAAAAAAAAGAAAAGAAAGCAAAAAAAAAGCTGTTGAAGCCTCCTAGTATTCAGGAGTGGGCAGGGCTTCAGCCGGTGAGCTGCATCAGTATTATCTCAGATGTGAATTGAAGATCTGTGAATCTCTGTATGGCTCATGCTCAACAGAGGTGGAAGTTGAGCCCAGCAAGAAGGTTCTTGAAAACCTAGGGGAGAGTTCTCTGCTCTCTTCTCTTCTCTCTCCTGACCTGAGTGGGTTTCTGGAGACTACGATTTAGCATGTGTCTTGTGGGAAAGGAGCTTGTGTGACTATTCAAGTAAAAGCTATGCTTGTTTTAGGGAGTCAGCTTTCTGGGCAATGCTCTGGTCCATATGGTCTAGTTCTTCCATGGCATAATGTATGTCTGCTTTAAAGCCCTCCCCACCACCACCACACACACTCTATTTGATGCTTAAATGATCACTACTGTGAATCAATCCATCTGCAGTTCTTGCTTTTGATTTACTTCATTCTATGGGATTTAAAAAAAAAATGCTCTGAAGTTTGTGAAAAATCTTAAGGCTGAGATTACAGGCTGCCCACTTTGCCTAAAATAATGATAATCTGCGAGGTCAATTCTTCCTTTAAAAAATACGGATTGAGTTTCTGGTATGCTCACAGGCTCAGGATTAAGAGTGACCCGAACAGACACAAATCTCATCCTAAGGCTCTCCTTATCTCCTTACCATGCGCAGGGGTCAAGATAGTGAAGGCAGCTGGGCTGATGAGCTGGCTCGCTGTTAACCCTCAGCCAATGAGTGAGCTTGCTGGTAACTCCCCTCCCCCCTTTCCTATTTCTGAGATAAACTTTGGCTGACTTTGTCACTAGGTTTGCCTAGACTTAAGGTTTTGTTTGTTTTGGTTTGTTTGTTTTTGTTTTTGTGGGTTTTTTTTGTTTGTTTTTTGTTTTTTGAGATAGGGTTTCTCTGTATAGCCCCGGCTGTCCTGGAACTCACTTTGTAGACCAGGCTGGCCTCGAACTCAGAGTGCTGCAATTAAAGGTGTGTGCCACCATGCCTGGCTTGGCTTAAGGTATTTTTGAAACTCACAAATGTCTTTCTCTTTCTTCTACGGTGTTAAGTGGAATGAATAAAGGCATCAGATGTAAATGTGTTTAGTTTTAGGAACTGGAGATGGCATAAAAGATAGCTTCATGTATTGACTAAGTCAGTTTTCATTTGATACAGATAGCCACTATTTTTCACTTAGCCATTGTAACACAGCCCTAGACCTTACCACAACTGACTCTATGACAGAAGTACCATTCAGGCTGTAAACTTAACTCGTAGGCAGCGCTATCTGCCAAAACGAAAAGGGCCTAATTCTTCAAAGTCCATTTAGTGCTGAGGAAGTCTCAAAA
Organism: Mus pahari; assembly: GCF_900095145.1. Classification (NCBI taxonomy): domain Eukaryota; kingdom Metazoa; phylum Chordata; class Mammalia; order Rodentia; family Muridae; genus Mus; species Mus pahari. The sequence continues at coordinate 31,465,778 of NC_034594.1, read as the reverse complement.
TATACTAACTTTGCTTTCTGGCTGTTAACTGAAGTGTGTCAACTCAGAATGTGGTTTTTTGTGCATAAAAGCTCACTCTGAGAAAGGCTAAGCGCTACACCCAGTCTAGGCAATGGCTGGCTACTAAAGACTTCCTACTGGCTTAAACCCATGCCTGAGCAGTCTTCTCTGATGTGTACTCCACAGCAGCCAAACTACAGTGCTGTTCCTTGCAGCCTTCCTTACCTCCCCTCAGCAGTGATTTGACAAGCTCCCCAGTTACTACTGGAAAAAAAAATGAACATGACCACTTAAAAAGACTGGGGCAATCTAACCACTTTCCAGGTTGATTCACAGTTCCACCGCGAGGCTTTGCCCTGATATTGCTAACTTGCTACTACCTGAGAGGAAATAAAAAAAAAAACAAAAAACTTTTTTTTTTTTTTTTTTTTTTTACTAGTTGAAACGACAAAATACTAAATTATAAAATGTTAGGAGAAAAAAAGATTCAGCAATTTAAATTTCTGGCAAGAGGTTGTTTATAACTCATTTGAAGCTCAGAGTAATCTGGGTCAGACAAATCCATTTCTGGAGGAAAAAAGTATACTTTGTATTCTGTAACCGTGTGCTGGTTCTCAATTACATTGCTCCATGTGTGTGTTTTTATAAAAAAATAACTGCTTTTGCTTTCATTTTTATTTTTTAGGAAGAATTTTTCCAGGGTATGGGAATGTTCTGATTGCATGGACCTGGTGTTTTCTTTCTTTCTTTCTTTCTTTCTTTCTTTCTTTCTAAGATTTATTTATTTATTATATGTAAGTACACTGTAGCTGTCTTCAGATACTCCNNAAGAGGGCATCAGATCTTGTTACGGATGGTTGTGAGCCACCATGTGGTTGCTGGGATTTGAACTCAGGACCTTTGGAAGAGTAGTCAGTGCTCTTAACCGCTGAGCCATCTCTCCAGCCCGGACCTGGTGTTTTTAAACTGAGATGTCTAATATGCTGGCCTATTATATAGTCATGAAATGAAGGTCAACATTTATGACAGTCTAAGTAGACAGTAAGTGACCTAGAGCCTACAAGTTAAAGTTGTATTTGGGGGTATTTTTGAATTTCTCTCTTTTTATCACCAAAAGTGTTAGTGAATTTTCTGTTTCTTATTGCCATTTATCTACAGTTTTTTTTTTTTTTAAGTTTATAGCTAGGAGTTGCATTTTTACTGCTGAGTTTCAGAGGCTGAAAATTCCTTACAAAGATTAAAAACAAACAAAAACAAAAAACAAACTACCTAACCTGACTTCAAAGAATACCAGAAACAGTAAGCACATATCAAAGTGCTCTTTAACTATGTAAAACTTTGCTTCTGCATGAGAACATTTTTATTTATTTATTTATTTATTTATTTATTTATTTATTTATTTATTTTGGTTTTTCAAGACAGGGTTTCTCTGTATAGCCCTGGCTGTCCTGGAACTCACTCTGTAGACCAGGCCGTCCTTGAACTCAGAAATCCGCTTGCCTCTGCCTCCCAAGTGCTGGGATTAAAGGTGTGTGCCACCACGCCCGGCTGCATGAGACCATTTAAGAACTGCTAAATTAGTGCTTCAGGTATGTGGAGGACTATGAAAACAACCTAATAATTTCAGGCAACAAAAGAGAAAAATGACTCACAGATAAGAAGCCTGCTAAGAGTCGGGCATGGTGGCACACGCCTTTAATCCCAGCACTTGGGAGGCAGAGGCAGGCAGATTTCTGAGTTTGAGGCCAGCCTGGTCTACAAAATGAGTTCCAGGACAGCCGGGGCTATACAGAGAAACCCTGTCTCGAAAAACCAGAAAAAAAAAAAAAAAAAAAAAGCCTGCTAAGGAGAGGAAGCAAGCCAGGAGGGAAGAGGCAGAACTCAGAAGCCAGAGGCTGGAGCCACACTGAGCGCACACCCTGAGTGTTGTTGTGTGTGATGGCTATTCCTGGTTGTCAACTTGACTATACCCAGAATGAAATACAATCCAGAATTGGGGGGGAGGGGAGCGCCTCACCTGTGATCCAGATCTTGAGGCTGGAAGACACAGGAAGACCTGGATCTTGGCATGGAGATCTTGAGACATAGTGGCCATGAAAAGCTTAGACTCAGGCAAGGTACTACACGCCCTTAATCCCAGGAGACTGAGGTCAGGAGATCTCTGAGTTCAAGGTCAGCCTGGGACAAGCAAGTCCCAGATCCAGGCAAGATGGTACATCCTTTAATCTGTGACACACCTTCTGCTGGAGGCCTACAATAAGGACATTGGAAAAAGGAAGATCACTCCTCTTGCCTGCTTGCACTTACTTGCCAGCACATCTGTTGGAACCTACTCCTTCAGGATTCCAGTTTATACAGAAGACCAGCTGAAACACCCAGCCTCTTGGGACCGAGCAACTCCTCTATTCTTGGACTTTCTATCCACAGCTGCCCGTTGTTAAATTAGTTGGACTGCAGACTGTAAGTCATAACAACAAATTCCCTTAATATATAAGGGAAGTCTATCCATACGTCTGTAATTCTAGAGAAATGTGACTAATACACTGTGCATCTCGAGTTAGCTTATCCTATTTTGGTTTCACCATCTCTAAATTAGTATACGGATGATAGTCCTCTCTTGTGAAGGTTGCATGAGATAGCATGCATGTGAAATGTTCTTCAGGACTGGAGATTCTCTGTAACATGTTTTTTTTTTTTTTTTTTTTGAGGAGGAGGAGGAGGAAATTGCTTTGGCTAGTCAACATGATACACAAATTAAAGTTACCTTGAAGAAGGAAACCTCAATTGAGAACAATGCCTCCATAAGATCTGGCTGTAGGGTATTTTCTTAATTAGTAACGTAGAAGAGCTCAGCCCATGGTGGGTGGTGCCATCCCTGGGCTAGTGGTCTGGGTTCTATAAGAAAGCAGGCTGAATAAACCATGGGGAATAAACCAGTAAGCAGCACCCCTCCATGGCCTCTGTATCAGCTTCTGCCTCCAGGTTCCTGCCCTGCTTGAGCTCCTGTCCTGCTTTCTTGATGATAGTTAGCAATATGGAAGTATAAGCCAAATAAACCCTCTCCTCCCCAACTTGCTTTTTGGTCATGGTGTTTCCTCTCAGCAATAAAATAATAACTAAGACATTTTCTTGGATATAAAAACTGGTATTTTCAGGGATTTGATGTTTGAGAGTGATTGGCTGGCCTGATATTACTCAGTTAGAGAAGCCAACCTTCAAATGAATACAAGCGTATAGAGTTCACAACTCCGAGCAAATGCAGGATCAAGATGGATTTATGCAGACAGCAGGGTTCACCTTAGCACCCGTGTTCAGGAAAAGAGGAGTCTGAGTTTGGTCTCAAACAAATAGCTTTGAATAAGCTTCAAGAATAGGGACAGGAAACTTTTGAGACATGAGTCTGTGTACCACAGACTGGCTTCTAACTCACTGTGTAGCCTCGGATGGCTGGACACTTCTGCTTTCCCTGTGCTCACCTCCTGAGTGAACTGCATGCAGACACACTAATCCCCCCTGTTTCATACACTGTTAAGAATGAGCCTAGGGCTTCACTCACGCTCTGCTACACAGGAGCTTGAAATAAATAAAATAAGCATTTAGGTGGGCAGATGAGGAGAGGGACTGTGGCACAGCCAGAAGTTTCCTGCTAGTTATAAAAGACTAAGACGATGTCTTAGTTACAGTTTCTATCGTTGTGGTAAAACGTCATGACCAAATGCAACTTGGGGAGGGGGGACAGGATTTATTCAGCTTCATGGAGGGAAGACAGGGCAGGAACCTGGAGGCAGAAATGATGCAGAGGCCATGGAGGAGTGCTGTTTACTGGCATGACCCCTATGGCTTGCTCAGCTTGCTATGTTGTAGTGCCTGGTACCACTAGTCTAGGATGGCACTGTCCACAATGAACTGGACCCTCTCACATCAATCATGAATCAAGAAAATGCCCCACAGTCTTGCCTAACTGGCCAATCCAGTGGGGACTTTTTTTTTTTTTTTTCAGTTGAGGTTTTTTTTGCCTAAGTGCCTCTAGCTTGTGTCAAGTTGACAAACACCTAACCAGCAGAGGCAGAGAATGTGAGTCTTCTGGCTCAAGTTGCAAAGCCAGCTCAACCAGGAACATTGAAGAAATCTGAAATGATGACATCTAGCCCACGCTTGTGCTTTCTAATGCCAAAATAAGGCAGGAGCAGGTTTTGTGGTTCTGTCACTTTTCTTTTGAACCAATGCTGAACTCCTTGAAAAACATTTTATGCTATTTTTTTTAAAAAAGCCTTTATTTATTCATTGCTGTTATTGTTGGGGGAGGCACTGGAGTGCCAAGGGTCACTTGGGGAGTTTGGAGACAGCTTTGTGGGGTCCTGTCTCTCCTTCAGTTTAGTTAGATAGGTTCCAAGAGTTGAGCTTAGGTTGGCAGACCAGCCAGAGTGCTTTTACCCACTGAACCATCTCGCTGGCTCCTAAAAATGTTTTTAAAGAGAAGAAATCCTACAGGACCGAAGCGCTTTTTTTGCATGAACACTTTCAGTTCTCTGCTTGACACAGCTTGGCAAGACTCCACTGTTGTGGGAGCCTGCACTATGGTCTGTTGGGTGAAGCTCAGGCCCTAGATGCCTCTACCCCTGGGACTTTATAATTTATGTGTTCCACCTTGTACTCTTACCAATAGTCTTTCTTTATACACTCTATTTCCTCCAAAAAGACCAAAGAGAAAGTTTGGGGGTGGGGGGAAGCCTTTGTAGTTGGTGGATTTATCAACTTTTGACAACTGTTAGAACAGCTTTAATCTTTTCTTAAAATCTCCTGATTGATGGGCTTTTAAGAAGTACAGTCAGTCAGTCAAAAAAAAAAAAAAAAAAAGAAGTACAGTCAGGAAGGTAAAGTGATTTCGAACCCTTATGTTGTAGTCTGTCTTCAGAAAGCTTGAGGTTTATGAAAACTAGGCTAATGGTGTTTTTAAAAATAATTGTGACACGTTCTGGGGCTGAGTTTGCAAGGTTTTCTAGTAGTTTCTTGGATAATTTTCTCAGTATTTATTAGATGAAGCCAACAGTTCCTAGTACTTTTTTTTTTTTCTTTTAAGAACTACGTAAAAGCAGGAAGTAAGCCTCAGTTTTCCCTGCTACGAGAGCTCAGAAGTATAAGACTTCCTCTTATTGTTCCAAATAGAGAGCACTGAGCATTGCCTTGTCCCAAACTCTTCACCGAAATCTGGCAATCAAAAGTTCTTGGTCTGGGAATTCACCTGAGTTGGCAGAGTGCCTGCAGAGCACATGTAAAGGCCTGGACTTATTTTCAGCACTGCATGCAACAGGGGGTCTGCATGCAGTCCTAAGCATTCGAGGTGAGCACAGGCAGAGGCAATGTGTTCAGTCATCATAGGCTACAGTAAGCTTGAAGCCAGTCTGACACACAGACTCCTGTCTCAAAAGTCTCCTGTGCCTACTCCGCAAGCCACTGACTTACAGTTTATGAACCTGTCATTGTATTTTGGAGGTAGATTGGCCAGGAAGGCGTGGAGATCCCGTTACTGCCCTGTTGCTATAAGCAGATGGAACCAAAGATCTGGCCCATATTAAAACATGTTGCCATGCAATAGGTCTATATTTTGTTTCTCTGGAAGCTGAGAGCGGTGTCTTCACTGTACTAGGTTATCAAGGTCTAGGGTAGCTTGCTCGGTAAGCTGTGGTGGAGGCAATCATGCTGCCACTAGGCCAAGTCACCAATGATAAACCCTCCTTCACTTCATGTTTCTGGAGACTGACTTGAGTTAGCTGGGGTTTCACTCTAGGTCTTACTTCATGTAGTATAAGGTGACTGTGGCTAAGTCATCTTTAAGGCTCACACATCCACGTGGCTGGGACAGCTGATGCTGGCACTCTTAATCTGGAATGTATGGCCATACCCGGGCTTTCTGTGTGCTCCCTCACAGCAGGGTAGCTGGACTCCATCCAACTGTATCCCATTTGTTAGAATTCAGTCCAGCCTGTATTCAAGAGGAGGGCAATCAAATGGCACTCCTCAATGAGAGGTTTATCAAAGAATTTGTGGAGGTTCTCCGTAGTTGTATATAAGCTGGAAGGAAGAACTCTCAGACTTTGTTTGCCCCGACCTCAAGAACAAAAATAAAAAAAGTAACTTACCTAACAGGTTTTTGTGAAGATTAAATAAAATTGTACCCACTATTCAAAATATGTTAGCCTAAACCATTAACACGACTGAAGACCTAACTGATGATGGTTACGTCAATGATGCTAGAATTCCAAGCAGATCAGCTTGTAGAGGAGGGTCTTGGTGGCCTCTGAGAAGTCCTAGGGCCTGTGGTTCTTGTGCTGGTGGGACAGAGTGACTATATAAGGTTTGAAATCTTTGGTTCACCTCCTTTCAGTGACAGTATCCAGATATAGGTCAGTGCACTTAAACCTGGCCCCATTTATGGCAATTTATTTCATTATAGGATAAAGTCGTCAGATTCATGAGTAATAATTACTGTGTCTGCCGTGCTTTTAACACCCCAGCCATGTAATCCTCACCTCACCCCATGAGTAAGTTTGATGAACACCCTTACCTCTTCCAGGAACAAGCCAGACCCAGGGTCATGTGGCTTGTCCTGAATCCCAGCATGGTGAGGACACCTGGAGTGAGAAGCTGGAAGTCCTGAGTCTTTAGACCCTCTACCATGGCCAAGTGATTGCCAGTCATTGCTCAGTACCTAACGATATATTCAATATGTATGTCAGTGACAGAGACAATAAAAGCTTCACATGGCAGGCCATTTTCTCTTTCATTAAATTGTCATTTTGTGATATTTTTTGGGCACCCAAACTTGGACCTAGGAGGGTAGGCAATGTGGAGAAGGAATATTCTCTTTGCTGGGGTTCGCGTCCAGGCTCTTGGAGCTGTTTGGCTCTGCATCTCTGGTCTGCAGTTCGCGGATCATGCAGTGGCCAAGGTGAAGGGCCAGTGCGCTTCCCTGGGTGTCCCCGCCCGCCGGGTGCTCACCGGGGGGCGCTGTGCGGCCTGCGCGCCTGGGTGAACGGCGGCTAGGGAGCGAGGGGCGCGTCCGGGCGGTGAGGTCGCCGCCCCCGCCGGGAGAGGGGAGTGGCCGCGCCGCCGCCGCGCCTCAAGCCAGCGCACTCGGAGCCCAGCCGGCGGACGCGGTGTGGGTGCACGGAACGCACGGTCGGCTGAGCGGCGCGGGATCCCCGGCAGCAACTGTGGCACAAGCCCCGCATCGGATCTGACCCGCGTTCCCCAGGCGGCCGCCAGCGAGCAGCACGCGGAGGCGGAGTGGCCGATCGGTTGCCGGGCGAGGTACGCTGCACTCCCCCGTGCCGGCTCCCTTCCCGCCCGTGCCTTTGTGCGCGCGGCCCCAGGCTCAGCCGCAGCCTGCAATCCCGGGTCATCAGCTCCCGGGGCGCTCCTGTGGGGCGCGGAGGCACTCCACCGTGAACCCACGCGCGCTCGAGGTCGTCGAGGGTGATCGCGGCCCCGTGTGGCTCCGGGGGCGGCAGGAGAGGGAAGGGGCTTACAAACTAAGTTGTTCTCTCACTTTGTGTTATTGGCTTGGTACCTACGGGCACTGGGGAACCCTGCTTCCCGCGGGCCCACTCGCATCCCCCTCCATCCCTCTGGCCCACTGGTGTTTCCCGGCCCCGGGTTCTGTGGAAGGACAAGCTTATGGCTTCCTGTGGGAAGGAGAAGCAGAGGTGGAAGCGGAGGTGGAACAATGGGGCGTCCTGGGGAGTGGGGTTCAGGTGCGGTGTGCCCCGGCCGTGGCGCACCCGGAGGGGCGACGGGACCCGATGGATCGCCCTGCGAGTGCAGCTGCGCTCCGCTCCTTTGTTCCGCCACAGCGGAGGGGGCTGCCCCGGGTCCCGTTTCCTGCCCGGGATGGGATTGATTCACAGTCCCAGAGAGGCAAGGGGAAGGGGGCGGGGCTCGAATGGAAACCAGATTGGGAACGGGAGCCCTGGAGGGCGCTGGGCTGGGTGGAGCTCAGGGGAGTGGGTAATGGGAGTGCGTTGGAGTTAATTACAAACACAACCTTCTGTCTAAAGGCCTGTGGAGTTTATTTGCGGTGCTTTGTTCATACTAAGGCCTAGCACTAATTGGTGCCGCAAGTTCTGTTCTTCCTTGAAGTTCTAGGCTCTGGCTATAGGAGTTTGCTGAAGGCAGATCTTGTTATTTATAACGGACAAAGAGGGCTTCTTTTGTTTTGTTTTGTTGTTTTGTTTTGAAATATTTTTCACAATGAATCAGGATATATGTGTGCATGTGTATCTGTGGATTTTATTGTGGCTCGGGTAGGCTGACAAAAAAACCAAACCCAAAACCAAACCAAAAACCAAAAAACTTTTTGAGACATGGTTGATTCCCTGGTTGACCTGAGACTCAGAGATACTGCCTGCCTTTGCCCTCTGAGCGCCGAGACTAAAGGTGTGCACTACCACACCCTGCTAGGTGTGTATAGAGCCATTTTTTTGACAAAAATAGTTTTCTCCGTTATCATACAGTACAGTTAGGATGCTTTTCCAAGAACATTTGGGGCCTTGGGAAGCACCAGGAAATCGGATTGCTAAATAAATGAGTAAGATGATGTAACACTAAGTTGAAGATTCTTTTTCATTGGTCCCAGAAGAAAGAAAAGACCCACCCGACACTCATTGTGGGTTTGTGTACTGGAGCCATGGCTTCAAGTATTCTGGACTTTCCTGTGAGCCTACAGGAGTAAGAGAGAGGACACTGCCAGACAGTGAATCTCTCTTTCTTTCTCTGTTTTTAGGAGTAAAATTGGGTGTTTGTTAAAGTGACCCAGTCCTAGACTGGAATCAAGAGTTCCAGAAGGATAATCTGACTTTGGGAGTGGGAGCAAGCCTCGGGGATCAAGCTATGGGTGTTTCTGAACAAAGTATTCCAAGCAAAACTGTGGGGGAGGCTGACATTTTCAGGTTCATAGTTATGCCTGTGGGACTCTGATGGAAGAGACCCAAAGTCCCATGCAGGTTAGAATTACTGTGGTGATAACTTACAGCCTTCTGGCTGGGACCAGTGTTTCCTTTTGGACAAGCTGAGGGGCCACCATGAAACCACCACTCTGGTCATTTGCTGTCAAGAGGAACCAAAGCTGAAAGCTTTTTAACCTTAGAAGGCGAATTGGGAGCTTACTCTGGGGGGAAAAAATGTTTTGTGCCCACTAAGTGGTAATGGAAAAGAGCTGTGCAAGCTCCTGCTGAGGAGGGCTTGTCTGCTTCTGAGGGGGATGTGGTCACGCTTCCAAGCCAGGCTGTAGAGGAGTGGAACATGTCCTCAGAAGCCATCATGATGTGAGGTTGTAGCGGGACAGTGTCCCAATGTCAAGTTGTGTGCCATTACAACTGTCACACTGCCTGGCCATGGACACGCTCTTTAGCTCTTTTATTGTTAGCCTACTGTTCTAGGCTTTTCATTCATGGGAGTTGTTTTGTTAAGTGAGTTCAGTTAGAGTCCTCCCAAGTGCTCTTTGGTCCATACATCAACAAAATGTAAAGTGCTAGGGCATTACTGCTGCTGCAGGAATCTTGAATGGGAGACTCCTTAAATAGCTGGTTTCTGGCCTCTGGCTGTCCCAGTGGATGCGGGGATTGTGTGATAAGCCTGGCAACTCACTGCACCCCCTCTGGGATGAGTCATCACTTTGTCAAGTCTGGCATTTAACACCGACTTTCCCTACAGAGCTATGCAAAGCAACAGGGATGGACAGACTTCCCTGGGGAAGGTTGTGGGCTTCGAGTGAGGTGGACATTTGTCTAAGAGAACTGTAACACTTGGCATCTATTGTATATCCCTGCTTGTACCACTTGATCTGCTTTGGGTGAGGTTTGTCTCCCCCCTCTGATCCACTATTTTCAATAGCTAGACATTTACATATTAATTAAATAGGCCAACACTAATTATAGTTACCATTTAGTAGGTTTATTATGTGTAGAATTTTATAGGCATCATCCCTATATTAATCTTTCTTTTAAAGATTTATTTATTTTTACTTATATGAGTACACTGTAGCTGTCTTCAGACACATACCAGAAGAGTGCGTCAGACCCCATTACAGACGGTTGCAAGCCACCATGTGGTTGCTAGGATTTGAACTCAGGACCTCTGGAGCCGTCTCTCTAGCCTAATATATTAATCTTTAATAAAACAACTTGGCCAAAGGTCTCAGCCCAGGCTGGCCTAGAATTCACTATGTAACTTGAGACTGACTGCTCTTGAACTCTTTTTTTTTTTTTTTTTTTTGGTTTCCAAGACAGTGACCAGAGAGGACAGTACC
>NC_034594.1:31449457-31455411 GCF_900095145.1 Mus pahari | reverse complement strand
CTCTGTAGACCAGGTTGGCCTCAAACTCAGAAATCTGCCTGCCTCTGCCTCCCAAGTGCTGGGATTAAAGGCGTGCGCCACCACGCCCGGCTGCTCTCGAACTCTTGATTATTCTGCCTCTTCTTCCACCCCCAGGGCTAGCTTTATTGGCACAACCCACCAGGCCCAGTTAAACTTTCTTTCTTTCTTTCTTTCTTTCTTTCTTTCTTTCTTTCTTTCTTTCTTTCTTTCTTTCTTTCTTTCTTTCTTTCGGTTTTTGTTTTGTGACATGTCTTTGTGACCCAGAGTGTCTTAGAAATCACTATATATCCTGGGCTGGCTGTTAGCTCAAGGTAATCCTCCTGCTTTAGCCTCTGACGTTCTGAGATTATTGGTGTGAGCCAATGCTCCTTGCTTAGTACTTTGCTTCTTGTATTATAGTTGTATAGTATCCAGTAAGGGACAGAACTGACGTTTGAGTACTCAATTCTAAAGTCAGTATGCTAACTAAACACTGTGTAATTGCTGAGTATGGTGCTGTGTGTCATTAATCCCAGTTATCTGGAGGCAGAGGCAGACAGTGAGTTTGAGACCAATCTGGACCACTGAGTTCCAGGGCTATGTAGGGAGACTGCGTCTCAAACAACAAGCAAACAAACAAATAAGCAAAATCTTATGAATAATCATAATTTGCCTAATTACTTGATTAGCTTTTTTGCAGATTCCAAATCACTCTCATGTGCATTATAGTTGATCCTTCCTGAAGTCACTGAGGAATAGTTTTGGCAGGCCAGATAAGTGGCACCACTACTTTAAAATGGCAATGTTTGAAAAGTTTATAAGCATACTTAAAAAAAAAAAAACAACCCACCAGGGTCTTATGTAGTCCAGGCTGGCCTAGAACTCGCTATGTAGCTGAGGATGCCCCTGAACATCTGTTTTCCTGCTTCCTATTGCTTCACTGGGTTTTCAGAAGTGTTGCATACTGAACTTGGTGCTTCCTGCAAGCTGGGCAAGCACTCTCCCAAGGGAATGTATCTCTAGCTCCCTTTATTGGTGTTTTCCGAGGTTGGCCTGAAATTTGCCATCCTTACATCCCATGAACAGTGGGATTATAGGCATATGTCACCACACCCAGTTTACATAAGTTTCAACGAAACAACTTTATTTTGGGGGCTAGCATTTAAAATTAAGTTTTTTTGTTCTTTTTTTTTTAAACATTTCAAATTGGTAGACTAGAAGTTGACTTTATATATAGTATTTCCTATTTCATGAAATCCATTTTGGCTCCTTTTCTCTTAAGGCCTCTGAGAACACTGCTCTTTGCTCCTCCTCCGCTGAGACCCAGGAGGAATGTGATGCAGAGAGGAAGTGGGGCATCAGAGCTGGAAACACAGGCAGCCGCAGGCTGAGGATTTTCCCAGCACACGCTTCCCGTGCTACTGGCAGGAGCCCTTTTCAGAAGACATTCTTCCTTAGAGAAGTGTCAAGGGTCTTCCTCCGCTGGATCCTCTGAGATCATCACATGACTGAGCTCTGTGGGAACACACATTCCACATGATTTGTGTACTTAGTCCTTCCCTACTGGGAAGTGAACTAGTTTAGACATCAATATAAAAAGGGGGACAGAGGTGACCTGTATCCTTGGGGCTGGAACAGAGAGTGGTGCTGGGCAGAAGGACCAGACCTTGGCCCAAGAATAACCACCAAGTACAGGATGGAGGTTTGTATTGAATTATTTATGGATGTCTCAGAATGCTCCTGGGGTAGGTAAAAAGAAAAAAATCACATCCCTACACTTTATAGCGCTCTCTCTCTCTCTCTCTCTCTCTCTCTCTCTCTCTCTCTCTCTCTCTCTCTCCATATATATATATATATATATATATATATATATATATATATATAAATGTATGTATGCATGCATACATATTATTTTCTACGATAAGAATTTAGAGGCTGTACATTGTGCCTTGTCTAAGTATTTCAGCCCAGGATACTATCTGGTCTTCAGGGTCAATGGCATACCAGCGACCAGCGACTCTGGTCTCTTCATATCATTAATTTTCCCAGACAGGCAATATGAGTGAGTTCTTGTCTATGAGCATCTTTCTACAGACCAGCACTGAAGGAAACAGAGCTTGGAGGTTGGGGAGAAAGGTGCTTAGCAGACAGACACCTTTCAGATTTTGGTCGCCCGTGACAGTTTTGGGTACCTTCTTCATCAGTTTGTAGTCTGTTAAGCACCCAGTTGATGTGAGTGAGACCCTGCATTTGACACCTTTCAAAAGCCATAAGGGAAATCCATTGTGTCTCCAAGGACAGTGTAGCAGGGCAGATGCATTTGCCTAGAGAGTAGATGTTGTTGAGATGAAGAAAACGGCTGTGACAGCTGTGGCGATCAAGGCCAAGGCAATACGTGCTGGCCCAACAGAAGCTGAAAAATAACCAAGTGGGAAGAGAGGAAGGAAGTGTGGCCCAGGTGCCCGCTCCATCCTTGGCTTTGTTTCCATCTAAATGATTCAGGCAGGACCCTGAGGTCCGATCCCTGGGATTTGTGTGAGAAAGAGTGAGCAACACATGGGTAACTGTCAGGCCTTAGCTCCGGCATCCTTTTGTCCTGAGTTCACTGGGATTGCCATTTCACTACTACCTCAGGTGTATTTGTGTTTTAAAGGCTGTGCTGAACCAGAAATGTCCATCAAGGAGGGATATTTCTGTCTTAGTCTCTGTTCCTGTTGCTGTGTTAAAATACCTTGACAAAGGAACTTCAAGAAATTGTTCCTTTTGGCTCACACTTCAAGGTTCTGTCAGTCTTAGCTGGGACATCAGGGCCACAGGCGCTCCAGGCAGCTGGATATATTTTCCCCACAGTCAAAGGTCAGAGGGCAGTGATGACTGTTGCTGCTGCTGCTGCTGCTGCTGCTGGTGGTGGTCTCACGTTTCCCACTCACACCGTACAGGATCCCAGCCAGAGAGTGACCCACAGTGGATGGGTCTTTTTTTTTTACCTCAGCACAATCAAAGGAATCCCCACAGACATGCCCAGGGCCGTCTCCTTGGTAATTCTAGATTCTGTCAGGTTGAGGCTAGCCATTATCTTCCTAGTTCAGGTTATGCTAACGGGCCGTTCATGATATTTTTCAGGCAGTACATGATTTATGCTGTTGTAAGTGCATGCATGAGTACATTATGTGGCAAAGGTGTGACCCACCTTTACATGGGTCCCAGAGATCAAACTAAGGTCATAGTGCTCTTGTGCTGAGCACTTTCACCAGCTGAACTCTCTCACTGGCCAAGGGTTGAGTTTTGAGGATTTTGAGGGAGCATCCACTTCGAAGACAGACTCCTCCCTCCTTGCTTGTTTCCTTGGTCATCTAGAGCCAGGCCTCCTGCGTGTGCCCTGGCTGGCCCGTAGTTGGGAAAATAGTTTGCTTTCTCTCACTTTCTCCAACTTTTCTGAATCCTGTGCTTGCTTAGCAACCCAGTCCTGATTCCTATCCCCATGAGACTTGGTTCTGAGAAGCCAGGCTCTGGCTGGTGATCTTTCTTGTCAGTTCCCCAAAGCCCACAGCCCCCCCCCCCCCCCCCATCTCTTTCTATGGGAGCTGGGCGCTGTCTAGGAGTTTCCTGGGAGCTCAGCTGTCATCAGTGTAGGTGGGAACAGTGTGCTGTAGTCATAGTGAGTACAGGGTAATATGATGTGAAATGGTGTGTGTGTGTGTGTGTGTGTGTGTGTGTGTGTGTGTGCCCCCCTGCAGAGGTTGGCCTGAGAGACTCAGGGAGGTGGGGGGGGGGGAGTAGTAGAATTTCTGCACCTGACAGATAGTCAGGTGTCTGTCTTTCCTTCTAGCACAGACAAGCCTAAGCCTGAAAAACAAGCTGGGTTTTTCAGGGGCATTAGGTGCCCTGAGATTTTGGAGATGATGGAGTTTTGCCATTAACATGAAAATGTAGGTTTTTTTTTTTTTTAGTTTTTAAACCTTTTCAAAAGAGAAATTCAGGCAATTAATATTTTGTCCTTCATGCTGGGTGCATGTATGTAACTACCACACAGATTTCCCGTGAATATCTAATAAAAATATTTGGGGCTGTGGTATAGGTAGAGAGCCCTTGCCTAGTATTAGATCCCCTCTGAGTTGAATCTGTAGTACTGGGGTGGGGTGGGGTAAGGGCAGGGAGTGGAGGGGAGCAGCAGCAAGCCCAAATCACCCGGGTAGTTTCTTGTTTGTTTGTTTGTTTGAGATAGGATCTCTCAGTGTAGCCCTGGGTGTCCTGGAATTCACTCTGTAGACCAGGTTGGCCTTAAAGTCAGAGATCTGCCTGTTTTTGCCTCTGGAGTGTTGGGATTAAAAACATGTGCCACTGCTTCCCAGTTTAGAATTTAGTATCTTTAAATAACTTTTAGAAAGCTAAATTGAAAGAAAATGGAAGACATTATTAGTTATTGGTCTTATGTAAATGTGTCATGGACCTGTTATGCTCCTTCCCTGGTTTAAGAAGAATTTTCAAGCACTGAGACCTAAACACACACAGGCACCCGCACACGCACACGTGCGTGCACACGCACGCACACCCCTCCCCCCAGAGAACTGATTTTGAGGTTCCTATCGCCCCACTCACAGTTCCCAGTGTGTGATCTCCCCTCCCCCTCCTTCCCTTTAAATTCTGAGCTATTCTCCCCTGCAGAGCTCTTTGCCTTGTTCAGATAGGAAACATGCTTGCTAGATGACCATGTTTTCCCCCTTGAAAGTGCTTCAAAAGAATTGCCAGCGTCCATTCATTTCAGAGCCAGAGCCCAACTGCCTTGAGGAATAGCTTAATTTTCATAACATTGGGTTTGTGCCAGTTTGCATTGCTAGCTGTATTTTTCAGTCCTCATGTAATCCACTTACATTTCAAGGAGAGGAACCATAGTTATGAATGTGCACGTGACACTGTGAGCCACGCAGGAAAAAGTTCTCATTTGCCTGACATCTCCAGGGTGCAGAGAAGTAGTCATAGAAGCACCCAAACTGCCATGATGGGTTGGGACCTAGGGCTTCCTCCTGTTACATTCTGTGACATTTGGGGGAAGGAAGTGCAGTGGGACTTCCCATGTAGGTTTTATGCGATTCCAAGGGGGTCTTGAAGATCCATATTAGGGCAGTTTCTTAAAAAAAACCTTTCAGGCCTAGTGAAGTTAATCTTGACTTGTTTATTTTTATCTTATAAGCTCTATGTTTCTTACCTTCCTTAAAGATAGAACTTGTGGAGTTGGTATTTTGATTTTGAATCCCCAAGTTCTGCAGAGATGCAGATGAAAGGATGTTGGCCATACTTGAGACAGGGCCAGGCACACAGTGCTGGTTTTCCTTCCTGTGGAGATGGCTCACTGTCCCCCAGACCCATCTGAATCTGTTTTTACTAAAAAGCATCCTTATCACCCACTTCTCCATTTTCTGCGACCTTTTATCCACCTAGGTCATTGCTGAGTTCAGCTTGCACTCTCTGTTGGAACCCTGGAGCCTTTATTCTGGTTTGGACTTTTAAAAGCATTTGCCCCAAATAACTTGTTCCACAAAAAGAGCAGCAGACTGGGAAAAATGACTCTCATAAATGACTTGGCCAATGTTGCTACTACTTCATTTGAATTGCTTCCTTTGAAGTAAGTTTCCTTTCGGGATGACCTCATGGCCTTGGTGGATATGTGCAGTGAAGTTCTGAGAAGGGGCTGTGGCTGTCATGTGTCCGCCTGATGCCTCTGGTACCCTCTTGAGGAACCTGTTTCTGCACAACTGCTGTTGTCACTTCATTGGACGTTTTCAAACCCATGGCTCTCTGACTCTGCTGAGAATCTGTCTTGCATGAATTGCATATGCTTCATCCTTCTAACTTCATAATGCCCTTTCTGTCTGTCTTCCTTCCTTCCTTTCTTCCTTCCTTCCTTCCTTCCTTCCTTCCTTCCTTCCTTCCTTCCTTCCTTCCTTCCTTCCTTC
>NC_034594.1:31446602-31449427 GCF_900095145.1 Mus pahari | reverse complement strand
AGACACACACACACACACACACACACACACACACACACACACACACACACACACGCTTTCTCTGTAGCCCTGGCTAGCCTTGAACTCACAGGGATCTATCTGCTCCCTCCTTTGACATTAAAGGTTTGTGTGCCACACCCAGCTACCACACCCAGCTTTTTTTTTTTTTTTTTAATAACAAAACAAAACAGCTTGTTTCTTCCAAGTGCCCCATCCATAAACACATTTAAGAGTATCCAGTTCTTTCCCTATTTCCTTTACCAGTTTTTAACCCCAGATTCATGGTGTTCTTATTCTTTTGAGTTTACAGTGTGCTCTGGTTGAACTTAACAGAAGAGACCATATTTGAAGCAATCATATGGTAAGAATAACGCTAAGCGTCATCATAGTGCAGTCACTGGATTCACAGCATTCTCTATACTTGTATCAGTTGGTGCGCCACATGCACCAGCTGAGTGTCCGTGTCACTTGCGCGTGTGTTCTCCAACGTCTCCAACGTCGCTGTGAGCTCCCCACACCCACCTCGCTCCACCCTCAGTTTTGTGTTACTGGAATTGCATGCATCTTAATAGAAATTCAGGGAGAATGGACAGCTTTATAGTCTTATGGCTTATGGCCACAAGCCTGATAAACTTCTCTGTTTACTTAGGTTTTTTTTTTACAACCTTCCAGTGAAATTTAATATGTACTTTATGTGTGAAAGTCTTTCTCGTCTTTTGTCTTTTCCTGTCTGTTAGATTAAACACACCTTTTCTAGGGTGTTTATGGCTCTCGTGGTCAGTGTTTAGTGCCTTTGTGATGGCTGTTTCTGGTGTATCAAGAAGGGATTGACTGTATTTATTTGTTCATTAGATAGCTCTTGGTTGATTTAAATGTCTTCTCATCTGTACTTGCTATGGGGACCGGAAGTCAGGTGGCTTTCAGTGGAGTAGGAAGTAACTTGAGCATGTGTTGGGAATGTCACAATTCATTTTAATTTAAAATGATACACTTTTAGAAGTAAGGAAAGGTGACATTTAGTTATTTAAATGCATTCATTGATTTAGTCATCAAGTATTTGGATGCTTTCTATGTCGTGGGTACCATAATAGGGTCCGAATCGTGAACAGAGAACGTATGGTTGTACTTTCATGGAAGACCAGTCTCCAGAGCCCACATGGGGGAGATTGTTTGTGGAGAGGAATACAGATCACTACATCTCTTTCCTCCTCTTCCTCTCTCCTCCTCTCATCTACTTAGAGATCCACATATATTAGAGTGAAAAGTAAATTAAATCAGTCAAGGGAGACTGCTGAGCCGTGAGGTGGGGTACTCAGGTGCACGATGGGTCGAGGGGAGCGCTGGTCACCATGGACTTAAGTCAAGTTCTTTGGTGAGTTGTGGAATTGCTCACATAAGGGAAGCCAGCCTATTTCTGGTCAGTATGCCTCTCTCCCAGACAAGCTGCCTGAATAGGGAGAGGGCTGCCTTTGTGGTGGGAACAGACACTCTACTTCCAGGTTTTCTGCCACCGATGCTTTTAGTTCAGACAGCCCCTATGGCTTACCTCATGGACTGAAATTTATGATGGTGTGAAAGCAATATGCATTCTGTGGGAACTGTACTTTGGAGTTTGATTTTTTTTTTTTCCTCCGGCTAACAACATCTATCTTGTTACTCTGTCCAGATGCCGGGCAGGATGGGAGCCCCAACTTCCCTCGGCAAACATGGTCTGCAGGCTAGAGAACTAAAACCTGAAGTAGCCTGCAGTGTCCTGTATTGCTGAGTTGTGAGGGTCACGAGGCAGGGTGGACTAGATGCAGTTTCAGCTCAGGGTATTTAAGCTTCTAATGGGTTTTGGGGGACTGAGCTCCATCATTAGTTTGAACATTTACTGCTGCTGCCCTTCCACTGACTGCTTCTGCGGGGCATCCAAGCGTCCAGGGAAGTAGCTGTCTTTGCTTAGAGGTCAAATCTGTTCCCAAAAGCAGGATGGGTGGAGGCGGGGGTGGGGGTGGGGAGTGATCTGTATTCCCCTGAGGTCCTTGCACCCAGTTCACCTGGCAGCGCAGCTCTGTTTGGTCAAGGCTTTGCACTTGGGGCAGAGCTTTCTGAGTGAAAAACAGTGTGGTGTGCTGGTACCGGGTTAAAATAAGCATTGGCTTTGACCGTTGGCTTTTGTGTTTAGTGTTGCTAGCCTGTGTCTGTGCTTTAGGGTTGGGTCTGTGTCTACCTGTTTCCTCATCTGCAAAATGTGAGTAATCACAGGCTCTTCTCTGGGCGTAGTAGGAATTGTGTGAGGAATAGGTGTGCGCACATGTGTTGTGCCAGCCCAAAGCAAGAACTCCGTTCGTTCCTATCGTTCAGTCTTTTGGAGAATGGATTCCTAGGGCCACTCGCTCCTCCCTGGGATGTTCAGATCTGTTTGAATGCAAGCCACGTGTATAATTTATGACTAACAGAGACTTTGACATGCTTCTTGGGCACGTCTGTGAGAAGAGAATGGCACAGGAAGAAACGTTGGCAGTGATTGTCAGGGCAGTAGAGCAACAGCTCTTGCATTGTTACCGGTTTTCCCCTGACCACTGATTATAATACAACTACTGGAAAAAGGAGCAGGTCAAGCTCGCCCTGACGCTGCATGGCGAAGGAGAGCAAAAGGATTGACTGACAGCCTGGTGCTGGCAGCTTTCACTGGCACAGAGCTTTCCTGGTGTGTTTAAGAGTTGCAGAAAATGCAAGCCCGGCCGTGGTGGCGCACGCCTTTAATCCCAGCACTCGGGAGGCAGAGGCAGGTGGGTTTCTGAGTTGGAGGCCAGCCTGGTCTACAAAGTGAGTTCCGGGAC
>NC_034594.1:31441772-31446491 GCF_900095145.1 Mus pahari | reverse complement strand
TGTTTCCCCCCCCCCCCCCCCCAATGTTAGCAGAAGGGCTGTGTGCATTGGGAGCTCCTCTTTGAGAGTTGCTTCTGGTGTCATTTACCCTCTTTGTTCCCTGAAGGGCTCCCCGTCACCCCCCACTCCTTCACTCCCTTCTGTTCCTCCGCCCCTTAGACGCCTCTCCTCTTCCTCCCACCTCTCTCCCCGTGTTTGCTGTCATGCAGGTCTGAGGTGCGTGCTCAAGGAGTCAATGTGATTTCTTACTACCTGGTAAAATACTTTCCACCTTCTAAACCAAGTGGCCTTTTATTTAGGCACACCTAGATTCAGCAAGAGAAGTTATGAACTAAGCCTAAGGTTTCAAAAACGCCCAGAGCCTTCCTTGCAGGGTTGGATTCTGAAAAAGGGGTGGTCAAGGGCATGCTGGACATGAATTTTTCTCTTTCCCTATTTACTTGGGGTTTGTCTCCATTGCCTTACCATCGTGTATGTATCAGAAAATTTGAACTTTTCCATACTAGTAGACTAGAATTCTGGAAAATTACCCAATGCATTTTTCACAAGGAAACCATGCCAATCTGATAAGTTTCCTCAAAACCTCATTGCTATTAATTTCTCTCATGGAGACTTCACCAAGCTTTTCAGCCTTCCTTGTGTTTCTCCCTTTCTGTAATTGTGCGTGGAGAAGTGCTTTTTCCTGAGAAGTTTATCTACAGGTAGTTTGAAAGTAATCCCATCAGGCCGCAAGGGTACCTGGGGAGCCTGCGTTGCCTGGCATCAGGGGAGAGTTGCTTACTTGAGGTGGGTATTTAAATAAACAGAAGTAGGGCCTGCTTCTAAAAGCCTTGTTCTGTAATTTGTTTTTTTATCCTGCAGTAGCTGAACATAACAATTATTTATGGGGGCTGGAGAGATGGCTCAGTGGTTAAGAATATTGACTGCTCTTCCGAAGTACCTGAGTTCAAATCCCAGTAACCACATGGTGGCTCACAACCATCTGTAATGAGATCTGACGCCCTCTTCTGGTGTGTCTGAAGACAGCTACAGTGTATTTACATATAATATTAAATAAATAAATCTTTAAAAAAAGACAATTATTTACATTAGTTCTCTGTCTTAGGACGTCTGTTGCAACTGCAGCAGGATCTGGGTGGATAGTGTGGTCATAACTAGGGTTTGCTGCTTTTCAAAGCTTTCGTCACAGCGGTTCTTGACATCAGTGTGAGCATGGCAGAGGCACAGGGGTGTCTGTCAGTGATGCTTGGTGGGTGTTATAGAGACACATGGAGTTGGCATGATCTTGCAGATTGATTTTCCTGTACTCTAATTCTGTGGCATCGAGTTCAAGTTGGGCATGGCAAGGCAAAGGCCTGAGCCTTGAGGAAACCCAGTAACATTGTGGATTCTCCTTTAATGCTGGGTCTGTCTTGGCAATTAGAAAAACGAGACCTAGGTGTAGGGAGGGTGTTGGAGGCAAGTTGTACAGTTCTGTGGCCCCTGGGATGACCTGTCTTGTAGCCAATGACCCTGGAGGGTAGCTCCCTCACTAGGTTCCTGTTGCACACAGTCTGTGGCCAGTGGCAACCTGGTTCACCTTTCCCTCCTGAGGGATCTATTCCACTGTAACCGTTGTTTTTAGCCTCGGCTTGTGTCTGGTTAGTTTTTCTTTCTAGAGCTGTCAGCAGCCTTGGCTGGTGCTCCAGCTTTGCAGTTGTGCATTGTTTTTTATGTTCAGTTGGGCAGAGTTGGGTTTCTAGAGTCAGTTTTGAGTGTCTCACACACTGACAATTTTTCAAGAATAGTTGGGTGTAGGGCAGATTATGTCTTGTGAGAATTTGTACTGAGATTATAGCAGATGTAAAAGGGAAATGGAATGTCAGTCAAAGGAATTTAAGAATTTAGGACTTCTCTAGTAAACTTCCAACTTGTCCCCAAACCATTTATAGAATATGGGATTATTAGAACGCTTTTGGATATTTTATATTAGAGAATAGTTTTTAAGAACATCTCACATAGAGTTTGGAACGTAGAGTTAAAAAAAAAAAAAAGAGAGAGAGAGAGAGACTTAACAGAGATTGTGACAGCACACACAAGCCAGATAAAACCTGGGCCCTGAGAAAGGAACTTGAACATAAAGCCCAGCCCCTAACTAGCTCCGCCCCCTAACCAGCCCCACCCCAACCAGCTGTCACTAGGAATACCAGCCACACTCCAGGGTAACCCCTATGTCCCTGAGTAGTTGCTAACACAAAACTGACTGACTTTCTTTCAAGTGGCCTTTTTTACATTTTTCTGATTTTTTTTTTTCTTTTTAAAATTTGTTTTGATTTTCATTTTCTGGTTTGATTTTTGCACAATGAGAGAGAAAGAACATGAAGGTGGATGAGAGGGAGGTAGGGATGATTTGGGATTAGTAGAGTGGTAGAGTATTTATCAAGCATACAGGAGACCCTACGTTCTATTCCCAGCACTACATTAAGGCAGGCATGGTGGTTTATCACGCCTGCGTGCCCAGCACTTAGGAGGCAGAGTGAGGATCAAGAGTTCAGAGTCATCATTGAACCTGATCTTGAATTTGCTTTTCTGTTTGTTTGTTTGTTTTTTAAATCATACTACCTTAAAATGAAATCTGAAGTCATTTCTGAATAAAACTTTCTAACCTCGTGTGTTTGTATTTAGAAATCTAATTGTAAACGTCGGAGATGTTTTCTGTGTTGCTGCGTAGTTTTGAAATGTTGTATTGAGTGGTCACCTAATTGAGCAAGTTCACACCGTGAGATGCTTTTAATACATGCAACACTGTGCGTTGTATGTAATGATCATGTCATTTCTTTGGGGTGGGAATGCACAGTTATCCAAATACATTTCATGGCAGCATAGTATTCCATTGGGTACCGTAATTTCTTCAGCACAGTCCTTTATTTTTGAATTATGTTGGTTTGCTGTCATAAATGACACTGTGAGCTCTTACTCTCTTCCCTCGTTGTCCTTCTCACCCCGTTCCCCTCCCCCCATCCCTCCAAGTGTTTCTGGCTGGCCTCTCCTCCTCCTCTCTTCCCCTCTCTCTCCCCTCCTCCCTCTCTCTCTGCCTTACTTTGTCTCTACTTCCTCTTCAACTCCCCTCCCCATGCCCTAAATAAACTCTATTCCATACTTAAATAAATAAATAAATAAATAAATAATACCGTGAGTGACCTTTTTTGGTAACTATAACTTCTTTTAGATTTTGGATGATTTTTCTACCAATAGAGGCCCAAGACTGAGAGGACTGCAAAGGTTTTCATGAAGACTGCCAGTCATCTGGGGTTGGATGGTACAGATGGATGGGGGAAGGGGAGGGGGAGTTGGGAAGAAACGTAGTAAAACATTCATTTCTGGCTTGAGTGATGTTAGCACAGACTGGGCTGTGGGGAGGGCTGCATTTTGGTTTGCGTAGCTTATTCAGGCAGTGAGGAGGTTTCAACACACCGTTGAATCGCTGGGCTGCAGCTTGTGCAGTAGTCCGGGCCTGGGGTCTAGAAAAGCTATCATGATGTCTAGGTGTGCTTCAGGCTGTAGATGTATTTGGGATTAAGCCTTGGATACCTGACTAGATCATAGAATGAGAAGAGGAGGTGGAGGGCAGGACTCTGGAGGAAGGAGGAGTTAGCAAGACAGGTAAGTCTTGTAGGAATAGTCACACAGGAGAAAGGGTGGTCCTAAGGAGTGGGGTAATGGTGGGCTGCAGAGGCACGGTGACAAACTTTGAGATGGTTTCAAGGCTTGTGCAGTGACACGGAGACAAGTTTTTAGGAACGTCAGTGCCTGCCCAAGGTAGACTGCTAGAAACCCTAGGCGTGGGTGAAGAGACAGACGGTGGCTAGAAGGGACTGTAGGATGTTGTGTCAGTTTGCTAAGGTTTCCATAACTAAATGCCTCAGAGCAGCTTAAACAGACCCATTCCCTCGTAATCTGGATGCTAGAAGTTGAAGACCAAAAACGTCAGCAGGCTTCCCAAAGGTCTCTTCTAACGCCTTTTGAGTGACTTGCAGGCGACTGCCTTGTTTCCATGAGGCCATCCCTTGATCTGTCTTATCTATCACCTCTCCTTAACAAAAAACAAACATTTTATTTTATGTGTATGGATGTTTGTTTGCATGTGTGTCTGTGTACTATCTGTGGGCCTGGTGCTCACAGAAGCCAGAAGAGGGCATTAGATCCCCTGGACTGGAGAGTTTCAGACGGTTGTGAGCCACTCTCTAGGTGCTGGGAATCAAGCCCAGGTCTTCTAGAAGAACAGGCAGTGCTCTTAGCTGCTGAGACATCTTTCCAGTGTCTTGTGCCTTCTTGTAAGGGTCTCCTCTAGTCCTCCCCTTTAACTTGAAAGATCCTCTTTCCAGAGACCATCATCACATTTTATGGTACTGGCACTGAAGGCTTCATTATGTGAACCTTGAGAAGAAGTTACTAAGACAAGTAAGGCTAGTAGTAATAGTGGCCAGCATATGTGGACTGTGAACCCAGTGGCCCACCTGCCTCTCCCCTGCCTATATCTCCACCTGTGACCAAATGGCCACTCGGACCATCCTGGTCACTCTGGTAGCTTTGTTCTTGCTTGACTCTTCCCTGGTTCTGTAGGTTTGTGCCTCAGCCCTTTTCTTTTTTCTTTTCTTTTCTTTTCTTTTCTTTTCTTTTCTTTTCTTTTCTTTTCTTTTCTTTCTTTTTCTTTTTTCTTTCTTTCTTTCTTTCTTTTTT
>NC_034594.1:31271647-31441632 GCF_900095145.1 Mus pahari | reverse complement strand
AACTCACTCTGTAGACCAGGCTGGCCTTGAACTCAGAAATCCGCCTGCCTCTCGAGTGCTGGGATTAAAGGCGTGTGCCACCATGCCCGGCTACCTTGGCCCTTTTCATGAACTCCACTTCATCTGTCTTGTCTCCTGCTCTTCTTAAGTCACAACTCCACCTTTTATGGCAAAATGCTCAGTGTCTCTGTCGTGAAATTTACATGAGTTGAACTGTGGTAAATTGTATTTGATGGTAGCACGGAACAATCATGGGACACCGAGCTTTTGGCTTTTCTTCCCGAGTCCCTCGGTTTGTGGTTTAAAGGAAAAGCATGGTGGGAATATCACTTTAGGTCAAGGTTCAGTAAAAATGTACATTTGAGTTTGCCTTGAGTTTCACAAATTAATTTTTTCCTCCAGAGTTTGGTTTTGAGTTCCTTTTCTTTTCAGGAGCCCACTTTAGTTAAAATTAGACGGAGTGGGTTGTAATCCCAATAGAATCTGGGGCGGAATTATTTCAGTGGGTGTGTTAGAACTGACATACATTCTCTCTCTCTCTCTCTCTCTCTCTCTCTCTCTCTCTCTCTCTCTGTCTATGTATGTATGTGTGTGCACATATGTATGTAATACACACAGACACATACAGACACACAGACATAAATATAAGGACACACTTGACACACACAGAGATACACATAGACACACACAGATACACATACATTCAGACACATACACAGACACATGAACTCAGACACATACACACACATGCAGACACACACAGACACATGTACACAGACATATACATTCAGACACATACATAAACACATGAGCACAGGCACACACACAGACTATACAGACACACAGATACATGTACACAGACACACACATACATTTAGACACATACACAGACACATGAACATACGGACACACATATGGACACATGTACATAGACATACATAAATACACACACATTCACATACATGGCATAGAGGATTAAAGCTATGTAGATGTTAAGAACCTGTTTGATGCTGAGCTGGACATATAGACATTGCATGTTAACAAAGGAGTCAGGGTTGATGTAGGTGTAGACCATAAGCATTAAGTTGTTTGGGATTTTGATGTGTATGTGTTCACCTAGAAATGTGGGATTTCTGATGTCTGTGAGTCTTAGACTGTTTCTAAGTACTGTAACAGAATAGCTGAGGCTAGGTAATTGAAACCTTATGTCAGCTCATCATTCTGGAGATTCAAGAGCACACATTAGCATTTGCTGGATTTATGTTAGAAAATGGAAGGCATTTGGGCCTACATGGAAGGAGGAACCAGATGAGTGGTCCTGCTGTGTAGTAACCCACTCTTTGCAGGACTAAGCCAGTCTTTGGAGAAGCACCCTGGTCTCTTCTAATCACCTCATCATCTCCCAACAGGCCACTGCTTCTCAGCATCGACACTTTGGACAATTAAAACTTAGCATGAATTTTCATTGGAGCACACCATATTCAAACCATAACAATGAGTGTAGGTGGTTTTCATGAAAGGTCTTAGCTTTTTAAAAATTCACCCGACCTTATGTCATCTGAACTGAGTCCTCTCTCCCCCCTCCTCTCCCCCCAGTATAAGGAATTGAACCTGAGACTCTCACAGACATGCTCTACGGTAGTGCTAAACACCATGTTATTTTCAAGACATTGCGTATCAGATCTGTAAGTGTGGAGCAGCCGTAAGTGGATTTACTATTGGGCTGCTTAGAGCAGGGATGTCCACATTTTGCTGAGGCCCTTTATAGTCTTTGCTAGAGTAAAATTCTCTTTGAGGGCAATGTTTATCTCTGCTGGCAGTTTTAAAGATGAAAAATTTTGAAGTATGAAACTCAAATTTATTTTTCAATAGCAGTGTGCGTGTTGATTCTTTGAATCTTTCCGAGCGCAGCTATGGCATGGCGTGTGGCCTTGTGCTCCCGACCCTATGCTGTGCTATGGATTTGAAGTGTTATTTTTGTGCCTCCGTGACTTGAGAACTGAGTGCATACATCCGGATATAGTTTTGAAAGGCCAGCTCTACTTTTAGCTGGATAGCGTGCTGACACTCTATTCTTTAATTGTCCAGGCCTCGGTGGCACAACCTATAATCCCAGTACTTGGGAGGTTGAGGTCAGCCTGGGCTATGTAGTGAGTTGCAGTCCAAGTGGAGCCACAGGAGACACTGTCTGGGGGGAGGGGGGCGGGGCTCGGGGGGGGGGTAGACCAAGGAGGAAGAGAGGAAGGCCTTCTAGTTTGGCCACGCTTGCTCCCTCTCATTGGTAAGTTTCCCAGATTTTAATTGTCTAATTTCTTCTGTGCACTTTCTATTTCATCTTGTTTGACTCATTCCAGTTCTTATTCTCAAGCTGCTAGATTGGTGCTCCAGCTGGAGTCCCTGATGCTAGATTGCGATATGCCTTCCCCTCCCCCCCGACCCCCCCTAGTTAGAGCCTGTTTCCCCCTTGACTTGCCTGCTCTTATGTAGTGTGTAATCCGAACAGCCACACCAAGCAGCCCTTGCTCGGTTAGTTAGTATTTGTCACAAGTAACCCAGATGATGAGTTAAACATTCTTTTTGCTGTCTAGGCTGTTGTTTAAATCTGAAATGTCTTCCCAAAGCCCATGTGTTAACCGCTTGTTTGCCGGCCTGGGGCACTCTTAGGGGAGCTATTTTGGCTAACATGAGGTGAACACAAACTTCAACCATGCTGCACCGCTCTAATAAGGGCTAAGTGAATGTGGACCAAATCCTCTGAAACTCGCAGCCCAAATAAACCTTTTCTTCTTTTAAGTTGATTACCTCAGGCATTTTGTTACAGTAACAGAAGGATGATGAACACAGCTTCCCAGCTTCTGTATCTGTTCTGTTCAGTGGTGCTGAGGTGGCTCTCCATCACCTGTATGTAGCATTTTCTCAGACTGAGATCATCATGATGATTTGTCATTAGTAACACTGCAGTGTGGACACAGTAGGTGACACTCTGCCATAGTCCTCTCAGTTCTCTCCTGCTTGCAGCACTCTGACAGGCATACGTTCCTTAGGTAGACTCCCTGCCTAGCCTAGGATCCCTTTATTTTCTGCTGCATTGTCCACTAGGGTTGCACATAGCTGTCTCCTGTTGCCATTTTATGTAGTGGCTCTTTGCTAAACGTTTTTTTACGCTTACCGCTTTAAAGGGTCCTTCTCTGTGTTCACAATTCATGTCATCTTTTGTCATCCAGGTCATCTAGTCAGGTTTTGCCCTAAGCTGTCTTTCTCTGATCGGCCTGTGCCATGCCAACTGCTCTACTGCTAATTGCAAATGTAAATCTCATCCCCATATTCCTCCTCATCTTGAGGTGAAGAGGCTGTGTGGCGTGCATACTGTTGATTGTAATTGTCCCAGCTTGATTGCAAATGCCTGGGAAGTGGTGGATAGATTCTCGTTCTTCTCTTGTGCTCTGAGCAGGCTAGGTGCTGCTCGGCAGTGGTGCTCGACAGCAGACAGTCCACTGCAGTTCACGATGCAGGTCGGCCCTGGGTACCTGCTCTGGCTACCTCTGCCAGCCTGGTGTTGACCTACTTTCCTCTTCTTATCTGTGTGCAAACTGTTTGTTGTACTTAGTGTGTTCTTGCTGTTACAACGAGTGTTTGTCTCTCCCTTTTTGTATGAACCGAGTGCTAAAGTGCTGGTGAAGTCTGTGGAGAAAACAATGGAGGGGAAAAGTTGGTAAGCAGCTTAGTTTCTTACTTTAGTTCATAGTGACTCTGATTTTCTCAGCATCTCTCTAACCACGTATTATGAAACAGGCAAAGAGTAGAACTGTAAATTTTAAGGTTTTAGCCTTTTAATTTCCTAGTTCACAATCTCCTATGTTTTGAAAATGTTTTCTTTTTTTTTTTTTTCGAGACAGGGTTTCTCTGTGTAACCTTGGCTGTCCTGGAACTCACTCTGTAGACCAGGCTGGCCTCGAACTCAGAAATCCACCTACCTCTGCCTCCCAAGTGCTGGGATTAAAGGCATGTGCCACCACACCCGGCTGAAAATGCTTTCTGACCAAGTACCTATAGAGGAAGTGAACTTTTTTCCACATCGAGATTTGATGGTGCAGTTTGTTCTGTGTCCCCCAGGGACACAGGTTGGATGGCTCTTTGCATGGGCAAGCTGACTAAGATGGACTTTTGTATAAAGTAAGAGGTATGCTTTATTCAAGGAGAGATGTGTACAAGTGGCCCTTTTGCTGTGAATGGCGACATTTAGGGGAAGTCCTGCCATTGCATTGCATTGGTTGGAAGTTTAAGCAGAACTGTCATTCAAATTTAGTTAACATTTGTAAGTGGACACGTTGTAAACGTAGGTTTTAGGAAACACGTTTGGCATCATTTAAAAATTATTATGACGAGCTGTAAAAGCTGATTTGTTGTCTCTCAGTTCTTCATAAATCGTGCAGAGTGCAGTCAGTAAGAATCGTGATAGCTTTGATCCTTAAATATAGTGTCATTTCTAACATTACAAGGACAAAGGACCCAGAAATTGATACAGAAAAATGCTTCCAAATTCTAATGTGGTTGTTGATTTTAGTCAACTTTATGTGAATCAATACACTGTAGCAAGTTAGCAATTTTTTTTTTTAAATTCTTTTCAAATTACAAAGTAGCTTTGCCCTCTGAATTTATATTATGGGGTCTTTGGGGGGGAACATCCTCGCTATTTTTGTTTGATCGCTTCTCAGCTAATAAACATTCATGAGATCCTAATGTAAATGTATAAACATCTCTCCCTTTGTTTACATAGCTTATTAGACTTTATTTTAGTAGCTAGCTGCTCAAGGAGTTTCTGAATTTTTTTCCTAAGGACGTTTCTTAGCCACAGCTACAGAGCCATGACTGAAGCTGCACTTTCAAGGAATGTACTTTTGCTAATATGTAGACGTACTAATTTGGAATTTTGATCTCATAACTAAGTTCTTTCATAACCAGATGGATTTTTTTTACTTATTTTATTAGATATTTTCTTCATTTACATTTTAAATGCTATCCCGAATGTCCCCTATACCCTCCCCGCACCCTGCTCCCCTGCCCACCCACTCCTACTTCTTGGCCCTGGCGTTTCCCTGTATGGGGCATATAAAGTTTGCAAGACCAAGGGGCATCTCTTCCCAACGATGGCTGACTAGGCCAAACCAGATGGATTTTTAAACGTAGCTGATGATTGTGTGGATAGCTGTAAGCACACAGAATCTGTGTATGCCCGAGGAGCTGCATGCTGGACTGGACTGTTTATTTTATGCATATCTTTCTGTGGTGTCTGTAGTTAGACTTTTGATACATGTTTTTCATGATGAGTCTGAAACAGATAGCTGCTTCCCTTTGCTTCTGAGAAAATGACAATGAGATTTTTGTGGACTGGCATATGCTGACTTTTTTTTTAGAACATTCTTTAGAACTACCCAAATAAAGGAAATCAGCCTTTCTAGAATTAATCATGTCAGCAATGATGGAAACAGGGACAGGAGACTATAGGAGCAAACTCAGGGAGACTGTGTTACGTACTTTTGTGGGGAAACTGAGGCTTGGAGAAGTAGCATTAGGCCTGAGCTGTCATGGGCACACGGTAGATCACTGTTCTGGCATTCAGTGGTCCAGGCTTTGAGTGGACAGGTGGTGTAAGTAGAGGGAGAGGCCCGGCAGGGCGCTAGAGGACTTTGGTGGGATTTTTATCCTGTGGAACAAAACGAACTTAATACCTTCTGCTTAGTAAGTGGACTCCTTTGGAAGGGCAGTTGCTTTTCCCGAAGGCTGTACTCAGTTTAATAATTACTTGGCGTTCTTGGCACCTGTGGATCCAAAGGGGCCAATGAGAGCCGTCAGCTTGCCAGTTATATTTGAGCAGTTTTACATTCACACTGGGGTTCCAGGGTTCGCCAATCTAAACATTTGACTCCTTGGAATCTTTTTATCCGCCTTGAGGTAATGGATTGAGAAGTCTAAGAGTTATAATTAGCGCATTCCCTGGTACAGCTGAGTTTGTGTTTCTGGATGGAGCAGCGGTTTATGGTGTGTGGCTACCTTGTCCTGCAGGGATCGTAGCCCTTCAGACGTTAGCTCACTGAGTCTTGTAACACTGCTGCCTGTGAGTTGTGTAGTGTGATTACAGGTTCCCTCTTAACACTAGTGTTCTGCATCTCCTGGGCTCGTGGAAGGTGAGGGATGCTTCTGTGGGGTGTGGGGAAACAAAGGGGGGGAAGGACAGGATGTGGCTTTTTGGTGAGCCGGGATGAGATGTCCCTTCCTGATGTTCCTGACACGACTTAGCGGACAGACGTAACTCTGGGAAGTGACAGTAGGGACCTGGTGCCGGCTGTGCGTTCTCCTGGGGAATGTGTGTTCATTACTTTGCTGATGTCACAAAGTAAGTCACAAGGGCTGCTTAAAAAAAAAAAAAAAAAAAAAAAGGAAGCGTTTATGTTGGCTCACAGTTCAAGAGTGCAGACTGTCACAGAGAAGTCATGACATGGTGAGGGAGGTGGACACACTGTACCCACAGTCAGGAAGCAAAGAGTGAGGGATGCTGGCGCCTAGCTAAGTCTTGAACCCCAACTCTTGAATGGTGCCGCACACAGGTAGGGTGTGTTTTTCCATCTGATATAACCAAACCAGAAACTCCCACTCTGACACTTCCAGAAGTTCATCTCTAGGTGATTCTAGATCCTGTTTGCTGGCAGAGAGACGAGCTGAGGTTAAAGGTAGGGACTCCAGGAGAGTGGAAGACGTCTTTTGCCAATGAGGTGACTAGATTAGGTACCTGGACATTCTTGGGGAAAGACCGGTGGAAGAGCATGCGTGCTCTTGAGGTCAAAAGAAGAAAGCCATTTCTGCTATGTTTCTTGTCTGCCAATCTGTGTACACCTTGCTCTCGTCCTGAATTTGGGGATCAGAAATTGGAATTCCAGACGTGAATTCCCTTGGATTCCAGTCTGATTTTACCATTGTCAAGCTTGAGATGGATATACAGACTGTACCAGTCAGTACGCATCTGGGGTCCTTCCTTGTACCTGGTATGTCTAACCCTCAGCCTGTGGGCTAGCTGTGGCCCAGGAGAGCCTGACACAAACTAAACTCATTGAAGTATTCATTTTTTTCCCCACAGTTTCTTTTCCGTAACATCATTCTACTGTTTCTGAGCATGAGCTTTACAGAGGACCTTGCATTACGTTATCTATAGGTCATGTGCCAGGCAAACTATTTCTGCATGACTTGGATAATGCACAGTGAGACAGACGACATCTTACCTCTGGGTTGCTGTGAAGAGCTTGGCAGTTTAGCACTCAGATCAAAGGGTGCGTGCATAACTACAGCAAGTGCAGGGAGGCTCTGAGCCCCTTAGCGTGGTCCATCTTTCCTGACTCTCCCAGAGGAGCAACCCTCTAGGAGCCAGTGTTTTTTTCTGTCGGGAGGGAGGGTTTGCCTGGGATGTGATGGGATGACTCCTTGCCGAGTCATTCTCTTCCATCAGGAGATATAGTATAGATATGGTGGAGATATGGTGGTTAGTAATATAAAGCCTTCACCATTCTGGCCCCCCAAGAATCCTTCTAATTCGTCTAGATGATATGCTAGTCATATTTGCTTTCCATAGCTGGAAACAGCCTCCCTGCCTCCCAAGCCTCCATCTCTTTATGAACTGCAAAGTCTAGATGCTGCTTTCCAATCCCCACGGCCTGCCTGGGAGTGAGCGAGTGGACATTGGCTCCTAGGCAGCTCTTGTTGATCGAGCCGGTTTGCGTGCTCAGGTGGAGACCAACCTTGACCTTGGTTAGTGGTGATTCTGTCCACTTCTGTTTTTGCAGAGACACCCTCTGGGGTGTTCACCCTGAGATAACCGTCATGTCACAGTCGTACCCTCACACAGGGCTGTTGGCTGATGGACTTACATTTGTAGTTACCTCTTTACTCTCAGCCCTTGTCATAGCTGTTTGATCTTCACTGCCCGCTCCCTAGAACTCTAACGAAATCCCTCTGAGCAGCAATTCAGTAGTCTTAGCAGAAGGCCTTAGAGAAAGGCCGACAGCGGGCCTCCCTCCCGTGTATTGGCTTTACCAGTGAAATAAAAGACTGGAAAGTCAGCTAACTATAATTTGTGACATAAATACAGGAGATAGACACTACGCATATAAATTTCTCTTAGCAAGCATGTTGGTAGGAGTGAAAATTAACATAATCTGAACCTTGTCACTAATGCATGTCAGCCCTCCTTCTTACATGCATTGAACAACAGAAATCACCCCTATGGTTGTGTGGTCCACTAAACCCTGCTCTTTAAAGAACTACATGTGGCAGGACCTGTCTGCATCCAGAGTGCCAGCCTGCCTTTCTCAGGAGAGGAGCAGGGACACACACTCACTCGGTATTATTGGTGTGTCACAGTGCCTGAAACGTTGTGACGTACACTGTAGACAGAGTTGGCTTAAGCAATGGACATTTGTTTCTTATAGCTCTGGAAGCTGGGAAGTTCAAAATGTGGTTTCTGCTGAGTCTCCTTTTGCTGGCTTGCAGAAACATTGGTGTCCCCTCACATTTATGTCTTTTATAAAGACAGAATCTCCCCATGTCCTTCCTGGTGGCCTCTAGTACCGCAGAACCGGGAGATAGAGCTTCAGGCGGGAGAACACAAACATTCAGTCCGTAACAGCTGGCTTGCTTCGAGTGTGCTACCTAGGATCAGTGACTCCTCACACTGGGTTAAATCAGGCCAGGCCGAGTTTAAGTCAAGAAGCTCAGCTGAGGCTCAGAATTGAAACGACCCTGGCATCTGACGTGTTTCTCTCTGCCCCACGTGGTCTGTCTTCAAGAGTCAGTCTTTCCTTCAGAAGGGTGGCCTCTGCAAGGCCTAAATGACTTGTTCTCAGCATCTCCACCAGTTTCTACGTCAGTGCTTGCAGCCTCTTGACTGTGGTTTGTGTGGCCTGGTCCCAGGCCCATGGAAGCCAGCACTGTTCCGACCAGTGTGCATTGCCCAGTTAGCTGTGGCCTGGATGAAGATGCTGCTGTTGGAGACCATTGGAAGTGTTGGCATGCTGTGGATTGTGTGGAGTTTGTCTTAGAGTGGAGGGACTTCAAGAGAGGAGATTAATGAGGAAGGCAAAAGAGTTGTGGGGGCATGGGTTCTCTGCCAAGAAATCTGTTTCTTTTTGAAGTAAAATATACATAAATGAAATTTATGAGTTTAGCTTTTCATAAGAATTCTATAAATTAAGGATTTAGGCTAAGGTATGCATCTTGATTGGAGTTTTATTTTTTTATTTCTTGCTCATCTGCATTTTCTTTTCTTTTTCTTTTTTTTTCTATAGTGGACACACACTTCTTTCTCTTAGTCATTAGAGAGGCCATTTGAAATGTCAGAAGTGGACGGTTTGGGTTGGAAGGTTGCTCAGTGAGTAGTGGAAGCATTTGCCACTAATTCTGATGATCTGAGTTCCATTCCTGGCCCACGTGGTCAAACGAGAGAGCAGACTCCTACCATTGTCCTCTGAGCTCTACAGGTGTGCCCTGGCACGCTCACGTGCACACGAAACAAATGTCATTAAAAAAAAAAAAAAACTTGAACATGGGGTGTTCTGTTGCTGCTCCTGCTAAACTCTGACTTCTGGGAGTGGTGTGGGGGGAGGGGAGAGAGGTTCTGTGATTGCTCCTGTGTCCCTAACCATTCATACAGTGCCAGTCTCTCATCAGGATTAGCTCTGTACATGTTGCTCTAACTGAATAAAATGGACATTTAATCCACTCCCACGCCCACCCCCATCCCCACCCCCAGATGATTTTTGGTGCTATTTTAAAAGGTTGAAGAAGGAAATACCAATTCTCAGCGCTTGCTCCTGTTAGGTTCTGAACCTCGAGGTCGCTCTCTTTTGGTCTCTCTCTTGCCTTTGATGTGATGAGAGTTATTTTGTTTGTGGCATTTCATCGTATTGGCCCAGTTTTCTGTCTTAAATGTGTTTTGCATGTCATTCTCAATAGCATTAATGGCTTCATTTGGAGCTATGTGCTTGATTTTATTTCCTGTCCTATTGTTGGTATTATGATTTTTGGAGAAATCCTCAAGTAGCTTGAAGCTCTTATCATTCTTCTGCCTCCTAACTGTGACCAAATTTGTACAGTGGCAGCTGTGAGAATGCCCATTGCTGTGTGAATCAGACGTTAATAGTCCTTTGCATCTGTGTCTGTTGTTTGTATTTTACTGAATGCCTGTCATGTACATGGGGCAGTGCCATAGACTTTGGGGAACTACCAAGGAATAAGACAGGATTCTTACATTGAAGAGCTGAAGCGACCAGCAAACAGGGCCACTGTACCTGGAGGTTAATGAGTGGAAACCAGAGTTAGTTAAAGACATTGGTACTGTTAGGAAGTACTCCTGTAGCTACTGCCGCTGGGGCAATATCTAAAGATGCTACAATGGCATCAATACAGTTGCTACAATACAATTCTAAAATTCTATGGTGTTTTAAATGTCCTCTTTCGGTTAGCAAGCCGAAGATAACTTTATGAGTGTTTTCCTACTCGTAAGTTGTTTTTGGCTTTGCTGTAGAGGTTGTTTCAGATTTAAAGTACTATGACTTATTATTCTTGTGACTCATTGAGATGTCAGCTCTAATTTGTTCATGCTCTTTCATATGCAGAAGTATTTCCGCTTAAAAGTATTCATTGTTGCTGGCCTGTGGTACTCTGAGAACTTCAATTCATTGTAGGGGCAATAAGATACCTTTTATTTCTGCGTATCCTCCATTTCTTGTTAACTATTGATTATTGATTTGGAAGAGCCTTCTGTATTATTGTTTTGATACTGAATGGTGGAGTGCTCATGTACTTCCCGTGTTCTTAGGTCCTCATCTATGTATGTGGCTGACAGGCAGAGGAGTGACTGCCGTGTATATGCAATATTCACAGTTATGGTGAGTTGCATGGTAGGTAGCTTGTAATGTAAGGTGAGTGATGGGGTAAACGAGTTTGTTGAACTGTTGGTAGGTTACAGTGGTCCTAAGATGCTTAAGGGTATTTTATCCCACATTCTTTTTTTTTTTTTTTTTTTTTGGTTTTGAAGACAGCTTGAAATGATGCTTTTAATATTTTAAACTGTGTTTTGTGCTATATAGGTTTCCAGTAAACAAGCTGTAACCTTGAAGTAAGCAGTAGTCATTTTAGAAGTACTTGAGAGCAGGTAGGGGAGAGAGCAGCTGCCTCATTTACGTGGACAGTGGCCGTAAAAGGGCTCGAATAGCCACGGGCTCATCTGGCACTGGCTAGTTAGTGGGCTGCTTGCTGGCTCAGTTACCCTGCAATTCAGGGGCCTTGCTTCCTGTGGCCCCTCAGAAGGTCCCCCAGTCATTGTTTTATAGACTGCCTCATGCTAGGGAGGAAGGTTAGATTTCATAAAAATAATAAAATCTATCAGTGGCTAGGTACCATGCATTAGGTACACTGAGTTTTATGTTAGCTACAGATTTGGTTTGAATAATAGACAGATTGAGAATTGCCGAGAGGTCACAGATCAA
This sequence comes from Mus pahari, assembly GCF_900095145.1. Taxonomy (NCBI): domain Eukaryota; kingdom Metazoa; phylum Chordata; class Mammalia; order Rodentia; family Muridae; genus Mus; species Mus pahari. Next base: position 31,430,098 of record NC_034594.1, on the reverse strand, counting down.
CAAGGATGCAGTGGGCAGGAAGCAAGGGCTGCTGAAGGGGCCGCATGGTCTTTCTTCACGTTGGTGTATGTGGTGATGATTATAGTCCTGGCCCTGGCCATCTGTTGTCCGCACTCCCAGGAGGGTTAGGTGGATGTGCACAAGCTGTGCTCCCACCTCCTGCTTATGCTAGGATTGGGAGAATGTAGATCTGCCAGAAACTGGCATTAACTCCCTACAAAAGTCATTGTAGCTGGGAACTCCCTACATGGTAGATCAGGGACAAGGAAGAGTAGGACCGAGCGGCCAACATTGCCTGCAAGACCCACATCTACTATGGAGATCAGCTGACCTCACATAGACAGTTTGTTTATTTATTTTGGGTCAGGTTGGTTTGCTGCTTGAGATAGGGTCTTGCTATGTAGTCAGTCTATAAATTGTCCCGCCCTAATGTTGTTAGAGCAGGAGATGCCTGACTTCACATACACCTACCTTTCTTATCATACCTACATGTAGGAAAAGAAAATGCTCCAGAGAAAATGATGGATCTCTTCACTGCATGGCTAAAAATGTGTTGACCCCACTGTTGTCTGAGAAGGTCTCTTTTGTCATTTGACTTAATGGCCTCCTCCGAGGGAAGCTCTGGGGAGGAGTCTTGGTGAGGCTTCTCTATTTAAGCAGTTCTTGTGAGTTAGACATCTTGAGGGCTGGTTGTTGATAAGGGTCAAGCAATCATGTATCACTCTCAGCCAGAATTTTGCACTATCATTCCTTAAAGATGGAACTGTTTTAAAGGTTGCCTTGTTGCCATGGACTAGTAATGCACACTGGACATACCACCTCAGGAAGCCAACCTGAGAATTTGCCTCTTGGCCTTCCTTCCTTCCCTGCAGAGAGCTGTCAGTCTTGGCTGATGGTTGGTTGAGGGCTATGAAGAACTGGAAGAAACAGTGAGGTGGTAACTCCTGGATTCTACCTCTTTGCAGTGGGAGGGCTTATCCTTTTTTCCAGGCGCTGGAAGCCAAACAGGTTTGGGCTGGGCTGCAGCAGGCACAGTGACCCTTCTGAGTAGAAAATTCTTTCCTTGTCAGCCTTTCAGACAGGCCATTTTCATGAACACATGACTCTGGTATTCTGAATTTCCTGTATTCAGAGCTTCTAATGTTACAGGTATGAGGTCTGAGTCCCAAGGGCATGGCTCCGCCGGTGGTTCCAGTAAGAGCTGTCTAATCTTGTTGGTCTTCCATGTGCTGCTGTTCCTGTGTCCTCCACCTCATACCCCTTAGCTAGGTCAAGCCTTTGCTTCTGACATTCCACTTTCTGGCACCAGTTCCTTTGGTTCACCATAAGATGCCTTCTGGAGCAAATAGTTAAGAGAGCTAAGGGGGTTCACATCATGGAAACCATGAGGAAAGAGGAATGAGTGCACTTTGATCTAGAGACTTATGATGTCACTAGAATTCCTTCGCTAATAATTTTCAGTAATTTTCCTGCCTTGCCTCCTCCATGTGTGGTTTTCCCCTGGGACTAGCCTGTTTGGTGTGAGCATGGGTAGTCGAACCATCCCAAGTGTCAAATCTTCAAGCCTGCCCATCAGAGGTGGACAGAACGGTGATGCTGATACTCCGGCCAGCATCAGATTCAGAGTCAGCCTTGAGTCAGATATAGCAACTAGGAGATAGTGGGCTAGTATCCTGTTGGTTGATTTAATGTTTCTATGATATGTATGTGCTAATACCCGGAGTTGAGGGTTCAACAATACAGACTCCTTTGAAAGGTTTTGGAAATGGGAACTACATGCACGCATACACACACATCCACACCCACACACCACACCCCTTTTTGTTTGATATTCACACACATATTTGTGTATCACACAGTGCCCTACATACATCACCATTTTGTATATAAAACCATGGAACTTCTTTTGATGTTTTAAGGAAACACTGTGTTAGCAAACGCTTCTGAAATTTGTTTTCATGGTTCATCCTAACTCTGTCAGAGAAGAAAAAAAACAAAACATTTTTTTTTTCCCTTGGGAGAACAAATTTGCCAGATATTTTTATTAAGATTTCAAAGTGAACTCAACTTGTGCTAGAGGTAACGGCTCTAATATATGTAAGGCAGAATGTGAACGCAGTTCGTTTGTAGGAAGGTACAGAAGTACTCCTACCACATTTCCCGTGTTCTCCTTTTACCTCTAACGATGGGAACCATCATGATGTCATGCCCCCGGAACTTTGATGCTAAAATGACAAACTCGTCTTATAAGGAAATGAATTTTATATTGGATTTGCAGTATGGTTCGTTTTATTAGTATATTATATTTTGCAAAAGTTGTATTTTTCAGTTTTTATCAGTTTTCCGAATTGATTTGTACCTGCGCACGATTATGGAGTTAGGATAGAAGGTCAAAGCTGGCTGACTGTAAACTTCCTTGAAACTTGCGGTTGGAGAGATGGTGAAGCAGGCTTAGTTAGTGTGGCGGCAGGCAGGCTGGCTGCTTAATTACCATCACCTGCAGCCAGCAGGTGTTGTCTTTCCAGCTTCTTCTATAAATAGACTATATTCAGAAATCCACCCAGGCCAGAGCTCCCATTCAGCCACTTGGCTCCTTCAAGTTCCTGGTTTAAGATGGTTATTTTTGCAACCCTTTCCAAGCTGACTTCTCCCTTAATCCCTAAGCCTTCTTCTTCCCTCACCTGCCAAATTAGGTGTAATGCCTTTACAGACCCAGAGTGGTTTTGGCATTGTACGAGTCTGAGTACTTGAGATGTTAATTTATTGTGACAGAGTAAGGCACTCCCAGTCCTTCAGTGGCCTTCTCTTGGCTGCTGCTCAGTCCCTGGAAATGGCAGTCACCCCCAACCTGTGCCTGCTCGGTTCTGCAATGGAGCCTGACCTACCTCAGTGCAGGAGCCGTTCCTGGTTCTGTGGTTGTTGGGTTTTAGTGGTACCTGGGACTAGCTATTCCAGGTGTGCTTGCCCTGAAACTAAATCATATATAAATTAGTAAATAAATAAATAAAATACAAAAGATCTTTTCTCTTGAATCAAACGTATTGGAGGAAGTCTCAGTTCTTTCATACTCCCTTTTTTTGGCTTTCCAAAGCCTTTTTGTTTGTTGTTTTGTTTTGCTTTGTTTTTTTTTTTTTTTATAACAGAGTCAGAAATAACAGACATGTTTGTGAATGTCTATTGACTGCTAGTAATTAATAACAATGAGTTATTTAGTTACTAGGTGTCTTAGGTTTTTACTGCTGTGAACAGACACCATGACCAAGGCAAGTCTTATAAAAAACAACGTTTAATTGGGGCTGGCTTACAGGTTCAGAGGTTCAGTCCATTATCATCAAGGTGGGAGCATGGCAGCATCCAGGCTGTCATGGTACAGGCAGAGCTGAGAGTTCTACATCTTCATCCAAAGACTGCTAGTGGAAGACTGACTTCCAGGCAACTAGGGTGGGGGTCTTAAGCCCACACCCACAGTGACACACCTACTCCAACCAGGTCACACCTATTCCAACAAGGCCACACCTCCAAATGGTGCCACTCCTTGTCCAAAAATATATAAACCATCAGACTAGGTCTTCCTGTTTCTCTTTATAACGTCAAGAAGATGGATTTTCTCTTGCCTCTAAGGGACTTCTTGGCTATTTACACCAGAAGATGAGGATTTACTTAAATTGCTAAGATTTAAGCAAGCAGATCTTCCTATGGTCTAGTATGAAGTGGGCACTCCACATGGAAAAAATCAAGTAAACATTGCCCTTAGTGCCAGGGGTTTGCATACATATATTTATTATAATATTCACAAACTTTGTGGATATTAGTACCTTGATGTCAATTTAAACTTGACTTCTGCCCTGGAAACACTTTTTTTTTTTTTGGAATGGGACAGTAAGGGCATCTGATAATGGAAAAGCTAACAAAACGTGCATTACCTAAGAGACATGCCACACCCTTTCCTTGGTTAAGACATTTGAAGGGACTTGGTCTTCTTGACAGCACAGAGGTTGGGGGCTCTGTTGGTTTAGCATTCCTCTGTGGGCTGTGGGTAGCATCCTACATACAAGGTGTGAATGCCACTGTTCCAGGGCGCCTTTGCTTTCAAGTGGATAGCCTTTCCCACTGAGCCGAAGGAAAGGTAGTATGTGGATCTAGTCATTGTGGGTTAAACCTTTTATATTATTTATTTATTTATTATTTATTTTTGCTGTTAGGTTGGCTAGTCAAGATGAAAATTTAAGAATACAGTGATGACTCTTGGCAGGTTGCACTGTCTCGGCAGCCTGGTTACCAGTGGGTTGTGCTCTTTGTAAGTTAGCTCCTGGTACCTGGGATGAAACTTTTCCCCCTAGCTACAGGATCCAAATATCAATGGGATTCTTTTCGTTTGTTTGGTTTTGAGACAGGGTTTTACTGTGTAGCTCCGGCTGTGTTGGAATTGACTATGTAGACCACACTGGTCTCAAACTCACAGAGATAAAGCTTGCCTCTGCCTCCTGAGCGCTGCGTTCAAAGGCATGTATGTGCCACTGTGCCAGGCATGCTATGGGATTTTTTTTTTTTTTTAACACCACATACAAAGCGTTTATAAGTATTCACAACAAGCGGAGTGTCAAGTTTTCTTCTCACTTAAAAAAAAAACAAACATTTATTTACTTTTGCGTATGTCTGGGTGCCATGGTAAGCGTGTGCTACCTAGTGTGCACATCAGATGACAACTGCTGAGAGAGAGCCTCTTTTCTCCTTAGGTCCTGGGAGTTGAACTCAGACTGTCAGGCTTGGTGGCAAATGCCTTTACCCACTGAGGCATCTTACAGGCTCAGTTTCCTCATACAAATGTTAAAATCAATCTGTTCTTGAGTGGCTACGTGCCTGTCATGGTATGTGTGCACAGGAGTCAGATGAGAAGTTACAGGAGTTGGCTCTCCTTCCATCTTGTGGGTTCTGGGGACTGAACTCAGGTCAGCAGGCTTGGTGGCCAGTTCTTTACCCACTCAGCCATCTCCCCAGCCCAGGGATAGTTCATATTAATATGGAGTTAGCCACATCTGTAGTGGAGTTATTGTGAGGATTAAGTTCATTACTGAACGTACAGCTCTTTGGTATGGTGAGCAGTAAGTGTTACTGGTGTCATTTAAAAACGCAGTTTCTTGGAGAAATGCACTGTAGATTAATCTCGGAAAGCTGAGGCTTGCCATCTTAGAGGAAGCTGGTTCAGATAAGGCCCAGTCTGACATGGCTCTGCAAGGGCTGGTGGCAAAGGTGGTTTTGGAAAGAGATTCTCCTGGAGTGTGCCAGTTTTGGTTGGCGGTAGAGATGGCACAGGGCAACAGTGACTTTGGTTTCCAGTTGGCATTTTCTGTAGATGGACTTTGCTTGGGAGGATGGATGGGGAATAGGTTTGTTTTGGCAGCAGGTTGGGATGGCAACTTCAGGAGTTTGGAGTGCTGGGCAGGTGGAGGTCATTTCTCCGGTCATATAAAGAACTCATCTCGAAGTTTTGCTCCTAGACCTGACTTCTTCTTCTTTCTTCCAGCTGGAAGCCATGGCCAAAATGGAGGTGAAATCCTCACTTCTGGACAATATGATTGGTGTTGGAGATATGGTTCTTTTAGAGCCGCTCAATGAGGAGACGTTCATCGACAATCTGAAGAAGCGCTTCGACCACAATGAGATATATGTGAGTCCGTGGAGGCTTTCCTGCCTCTCCCTTGCTTTCTTTGCTCTTTGTTTCTAAGTGTTCAGACAGTTTTGAGAGTTTACTAGATTGGCATAGGCACTGCACTGATAAGTCCGGTGAGTATTTCCCAACAAGTTTAAACACCAGCTGTACGCAAGATATTGCACATGGGTTGAGGTCACACTAACACGAGTGTGGCGTTTCAGTTCCTCCCTCGAGGACATAGGTTCAGACAGAGTGTTGAGATCCATTGCCGTCTTGGATACCTTCGGAGGATTAGAACACTAATCACTCAGAAGCTGTTCACCAAAACAGGGCCGTGAGACTGGAACCTTCCTGATACTTGTCCAAAGTGGGACTGCAGTAGAATGCTGCATTAGCGTACGTTTCCTGGAGATCGGCATCATTATGGTTGCTGTTAGTATGTTAGCATGCACGAAAAGGCAGAATGTATACATATCCACTAGTAGACAAATGTATGTTTTCAAGATCCCTGAAAAGGGACTTCACAGTGTCACTGTGTTAAGCTCTCCAAATATATTAAAAACATGAGCTTAAAAAAAAAAAAGATTTATCTGCAGCCCTTGCACTTGTGGACATAAAGGTGTGGTGTGAACTCAACCAATGAAATGGGGTATTGATTTTTAATGCGAGGGGCCTAGAAGCAAACAGAAGCAGTTGGACAGAGGTAGTGGAATAGATTTTTGCCTTGCTTCTGAGCTCTTTTCTTCTTTAAAAAAATGTGCTTCTGTACATCAGAGTGAGTTGCGTTATTGGGATGGGCAGCATTTTTCTTTATTGGTGTTGGGAGGAACTAGAAATAAATAGAAGGAGAGACCTAAAGGTGAGAACTATCAAAGCTTTGACTTTTGTAGAACAAACTAAAATTTATATGAAAAATTATAAGCTGCTTTATTATTATTATTTATTATTAGTCACATAAAGCTTTCTGTTCTATGTAGTCAACTCCCTTAGGACCTCTGTAATAAATACTATCTTGTAGGTGACACAAGTTTATTTCTTGTAATCTAGAAAGCCCAGGAGGAAAGGACTAGCAGGTTCTGAGAGGAGGGCCTAACTCCTGGCTGATGAATACAGATGCTGCTGTGTCCGCCCAGGAGGAAAGGGGAAGCCCAGTAGGGCTCATAGCACTAACCACATTCTTGTGGATTCAGCACAATGACCTGTTCACCTCCCAGAGACTCCCCCTCCAAACCACAGAAGCACTTAAACCACAGCACTCAGGGCAGCCCTCACTAGTTAGTTAGTTAATTGATTAATTATTATTATTATTATTATTATTGTGAAATAAGTCATCCTCTGGAAGTTTCACAGTAAAGGGAGACTTGTGACTCCTGCTTTTAGGATATCTCATTGATAACTGAATGCTAAACTGGGGATAGTAACAGTTCAGTCTCCATAAGATGGTGATCCAAATGGAAAGGGCATTGAATGCTACTGTGGAACAGGGGGATGACCTTGTTTGGCTTGGTGTCACCTCCCTTCTTGGTGCAGCAGGATTGCCTTCAGGTGGGAAAGCCTGGCCATTCTGTGGCTTTAATTGAAAGTATGGTCTGATATCAAATGAAAGATGGTCTGATATCAAATGAAAGATGGCCTTTAGACATTGGTCTCTGAGACTCAGACAGGAGGAATCAATTATATCCTAACTAATGGTGCCGATCGTTTTTCTTTTTGGCTCTAAGCAGCACAGTTCCCTTTTAGATGAATTGAAAATAGGAGAGAAGGCCATTCTGTGCATTTGAATACCTGATTTGTTGTGGCCACTAAAAATAAAACAGTCTCCCTCATAACGAAGTGGATCTAGCAGACAAAATGTCTGGGTCTCAGCGCTACATAATTTTATTTTCTAAACTATTTCTGGAATGCCCTTTCTGGCTAGATGACAGAAGTGGAAAATTGACTTTAGCTGTAGATATTGACATCAGTCATTTTCCATGATACTTGACGGCTACTCTTCTGTGAGCTCTATGCTCTCCCTTCTATGCCTTTAAACATGTCATGTTAGATGACAATGGTGTCTCTCTTTCTAGTGGTAAAAGATAGGTTCTAGAGTAATGCAGATAGCATTATCCTGCTCCCCGAGGACATTTATGAGTGTGTCTGACTATGCTGCACTGATGCCAACAGAGAGCAAGGCTTCTTAACTGGGTACAGTGCAGGAGAATTCTATCTCTATTTTGTAAGTTAAGCATATATTGTTTTTGCAATAAAAAATATGCAAGAACTGCATGATAGATATGGTTATCATGGTTCCCAGCCTCAAACACCATACACCCTACTATAGGAAACCTATTTCTGACTCTTATTTTGACAGTATTCTTGCTTTTCTTTCCTTCATGGATTGTTGTAAAATTGTTTGGCCTGGAACTTTAGCTTAAGTTAAAAATGTCTGCAGCATCGTCATCATACTATGTGTATGTGTGAATGTATGTGTGTGTGTGTGTGTGTGTGTGTGTTCTTTCTAATTCTCTCTCAGAACAGAAGATGCTGTTGAAATCCGTTGTGTCCACGTAGAGCTTTACTCTGTCCCTCAGGTAACTACCTGGGATAAGCCATCCTGTAAGCAGGGTTAACTATACTGACAATGCTGGCAGTGACCAGAAAGTTGGCCTAGACTTGTGATCACAGTGGGAGCAATTTCCTGTGTGATTCAGCTATAGATTGGGAAACTGTTTTCCATCCGGCTGTCCATCTCCCTTTCAGTCCCCCCCCCCCCCAAGAGTGTCTGTTCTGACAGAGTTGAGAGGTACTTGGCTCTGGTTGTGACTTGCTCCAGCAGTCACAGACCCTCAGAGTCAGTGGACTCTGGAGTGTGAGAGGGATGGATACCCAGGCGAACACAGGTCAACAACTAGGGAGAGTGAAAGACAGATGGATGCTGAGAAAGTGCTGAGTGGCCACGTTGATGTTGCTGTCATATAGAACAAGATGTGCTCCCCAGGAGGGGGTTGTCCTGAGTATCTGGCTGCCTGCGCAACCAAAGGCCTGCTTCTCCGACTTTTTTTTGCTGTGAATTTCTGATGCAGAAAAGCATAAATAGATTTTTTCCGGAGGATCTGGAGCAGAATTAAGTCTAATGATACAGCGAGGTTTCACCAGCACCTTGCCTCCCAAACAGTGTAAGGCTTTACTTATTGTTCCATAACAAGTGGGTTTATTTTGATGTAAACTCCTTGTAACCCGAAGAATATCTTGTGAAGGGGGCTGACACCCTGATTAAATAGTAACATGCTGGTTCATGTCTGTGACCCCTGGAATATCAGTGTTTGCGACTGGTTCAGCTGCCGTTCCAAGCCAGGGCTTTGGGCTTGTTTGGTGGGAGATAGGGGAAGATCAAGTGGTGGGGGACAGAGGGAACAATTGGACTGGCCAGCTAGAAGCTAGCAGGGTCAGAGGCTGTTGCTGTTATTCCTCGCTCTTGGCAGAGTGTAGTTCAAGCTGGGACCAGCTGCAGGCCATGCCTTTTAGTCTCAGAGGCTCAGTATGGGGTCAGTGGCTGGGAAATACTAGTTGTGACATTCCCAAGCTCTGCTGGTCTAAGTTCTTTCTGCCCTTTGTCAGCCCTTCCGGCCTGTCCACCCCCACCCTCAGGCAAGCTCGCAGCTGGGGCAGGTCTCTTGTGGGCCTTGTTGTGATGGAGGAAGAGGCAGACTTGAGGTCGATGTTCTGTTTTTAGGGTGGCTGGTCCGGACTGCGGTTCTGTCCAGGAACAGGAGAGCTGCAATTTAGGTAAGAACAGGGAGGACCAGATGTGGAAAGTAAAGAAGCAAGGTGCTTGTCTGTAGGCAGAAATATTTGTGGTGCTCAGCAGTAAATTTAGTTTGTTTTCTGTCTGAATTGTCAGGTTGGGGGAATCATCTACATATAGAGGTCCGAATTAGCCCAGTTTCAAGATCTTATGTTAAACTAATTGCACATGTAAAAGTGGCAGCCTGGAAAATCTAGTACAAATTGCCTTAATTTTTTAAAAATTCTGGAGGTAGGAATGAAATGGGACCAGACACTTCTGTAACGCTCAACTATAAAGTACTGGATATTTGGTTAGCTTTGAACATTGTAACAATAACACTGGTTCACATTTGTACACTTCTCATTTATATGCAGGGTAGTTCATACCACGTGGAGCTAACACATCACACAGGGTAGTTCATACCATGTGGATCTAACACTTGTCACACGGGGTAGTTCATACCATGTGGATCTAACACATGCCACATGGGGTAGTTCATGCCATTTGGATCTAACACATGTCACACGGGGTAGTTCATGCCATGTGGATCTACCACATGTCACACAGGGTAGTTCATGCCATGTGGATCTAACACATTTCTAGAGATGCTGTTTGCCATAAATGACGTCTCCTTTTGTTATAAAACAACTTGCATTTTTCATTGTCTTATTGTTTATGTACATCAGAAGTGCTCACTATTTATGTGAGTGACTTAGCTCAGGGAATTTCTGCCCTGTAGTGAATGAGAATCTGAAATTTGGACCTTTAATTTGTTAACAGAGCTCAGAATTGGCGCTCAAAGCCTAGCTTAATGCTATTCTTACTAGCTAACTGCCCTCCTGGTTTTTGTAATTTTACAATTTCTCCTTAAAAGTCTTACTTTTTTTTTTTCTTATACAAAAGCGATATGCTTTTGAAAAACATCCAGGCAGCTTAGGCATATGTAACATGGAAATGTGGTTTTCTTGTATCGGATTTCCAGAAGTAATACTAATGACTGCATTGTTTCAGAGTCTTCCAGACGATCATTTAAAGAAGGATGCTTCTTTGGTTTTAGAGTTGGAAATAAGAGGTTCTCTTTCCTCAGACATCCCAGACCCATCGAGGTTTGCGTGGGACAAGGTTAATCTTCAATGCCATTTCTACTTCTGCCTACACCAAGTAGGGAAGGGATGGGGAGAGCCCACCCGGACCTGTTCTTGTGTATGCCTAGACTGCAGTGTGTGTGTGGGTGGCTGGCTCCTGGGAAAGGTGGAGAGTGAATTGTGTGTGCGGTTGGGAGTTTGGATGCCAACACAACATCGAAACCTAGATAGAGCCAGGAACGTCAATCGTGAGGTGTCGAGGAATGTTGTGTCTGATCTTGAGGGACAGTCCATGGCTTGCACGCTTTAGGAAGACAGACAGTTTTGACAACAATGTGTCAGCTTTTAACCTGTCCACACTTTCATAAAACCCAAGGTAACTAGAAAATCCTTAACCGGGCGGTTACACAGTTGTCTGTTATCTTCCAGTCTTAGTTATCTCAGGTTGCTGGTTCTATATTGTTCTCGCAATATTTGTGTAATATTATAAGTATTTATAATCATCTAACTCAAGTATTCTGGTTGAAGCTACATCTGTAGTTAGATTTAGAGGACATGACGACGTCAGAAAAGACCTCTGTTGGAAGCAGTTTGATGGGCGGGCACCCTGGAGCAGAGGCCTGGCTTGAGGTCTGGCTCTGCCACTTTTTGTCTATGAGACCTGGAAAAAGTCCAAAAACACTATGACTACTTTAGACCCTTCATGTTTTAGTTCATTTAGGTCTTAGAGAGTCTTGTGTGTGTAACATTTTCATTTTACATATGACAAAACATCCTTAGGCAGGCCCAGTGTCTGTTCCATGCTTACACTGTGAGTATAAAATGGAGCTAGGATTTATATCCAGGAAATCCAGTGCTGGAGGTCAAGGTCACGTGCAAATGATGGCTCTGTTGACCTTACATGAATATCAAATGACTTCACTAATATGGAAGCCTGTTTAGTTTCCTAAGTAGTTATATATGAAATAGAAGTTTGTATAGGCTTTGAAAGGAGGCAGTTTCCAAGTGGCCTAGCTGAATCGTGAGTTTGATAATCAGTATTCTTGCCATATATTGAGAGAGAACTCAGTGGTACGGTGACGTGAACTTATCAGACATGGGATGGGTACATCGGGTTCTTAAGTCACAGGTTATCATGACATGGTCCTTATAAGTCAAAGCAGAGAGACATCAATCAAAAAGATAACTGAGTTATCCCCCCCCTCCCCACCCCAGGCAAAACAAAACAAAACCGAGCTTAGAACATCTCAAGGAAAGAGTGTTGTTCATCATATTATGTGGCTTGCAAGTGACTGGCGGCTCCTCATGGTCCTTCTGCTTTATGAACACAAGGTAGAAGAAGAAGGCATTTGGCTCAGCACACATGGGGCCAGTTCAGTTAGACCCAAATCTCCTTCTTTATCTACAGAACAGATGAATTTTAGTGGCAATTTTTATTCTTCGTCACTCACAACCAACTGTACCATTGCCCAAGACTGAGTTCTTTCATCTATGAAATGGGTATTTTGATAATTATCTCACTGAGTTCCTGCACGGATGACTGACACATAGTAGGAGCGGGATATATTGTAGGTGGTAGGATTGAATTTGGGTCTGGGTAGCCAAGGATGACTGTTCTTTAATGATTTAGAATTTGTTATTTTTTAAAATTAGATTTCTATTTTCTTCTGCTGTAACTGAATACTGTATAGTTTTTTTATTTGTTGTTTTGTTTTAGTTTAGTTTTGTTTTTTTGTTTTTTGTTTTTTTTTTTTGATTAGGATGTATTTGATACATGTTTTTGGTGGTTCAGACAGCATGGCATTATTGTCCTGGCGAGGGTTTCTGACTGCATCACAGCATGGTGGAGAAACAGAAGAGGGAAGGTCTGTATCTGTATGCAAACACCAGTGAGCACTTGGCGAGACGGAAGACGGGGGGCTCTGGGGCTAGGTTGTACTTTCTGTAACCGTCTCCACTTGCATCCTGTGGGAACTACACGAATCTCTTCTGAGGGTGGTGCCCCACCCTTAAAGGTTCCCCCAACTTGACCACATTTGAGGTCCAGTTTCCAGCACGCAGATTTGGGGAACACACCCCAGCCATGTAGCCTCTTTCTCTTCTTCCCACCCTCTGTCTTCCCTCCTTTGCTCCTGCTTCTGTCTTCATCGTACAGATTGATTTTCACTGTATTCCTGTTTCCAGTTAGCCACACAATACTGTTTTCAGGACTCGTGGCAAGAAGGGAACCTAACCACCGGGGCCACACCAACCCTTGCGATGGGCTTTATTGGGTCTGGAGAATAGTATATATTTGGAAGATCCCGTCTCCTTTCAGAATCTGTCTCAGCGATGATACGGCAGTGGGGTGTTGTCCTGCTCTAAATTAAAGGCAGCCCGAGGTGGTATTTTTAGCTGGTATTTAAATGTGGCATGAGACTCATATATAGTTCTTTAATTTATAGTCTGAAATGACTGACAGCCCAGGAATGAAAGATCATGATGTGATGGTAGGCTAGACCAGCAGGCCTGGGATGTCATCTGCAGGCACAGTCTGCAGGCCTCTTAGTTTATTTGTAGACATCTAATCTGAGGCTGGTGACTTAAGGCACTGGATAAAATAGTGAACTGAGAAATACTGGAAACTTAAAAACAACAAGCAGGATGTGGTGTGCGAGGTTCTGAGGGATCATGAGGGCGGTGAGGAAGCAGGCTTTGAGGATCTGTGAAGATGACTGGCTGCGGGGAGTGCATAGAACAGTTTAGAAGAAGCAAGTATGGGCAGGCAGCAAACTGGGCACAGTCTCTTGTGTCCTGATTTTCCTGTAGCGTTGTGGTAGGTGCAGATGGGGCTGTGTGTGTACCAGGTGTGTGTGCACCAGTTCACAGCTGTCTTAGCATCAAGAAAGTCAGTGTGAGGCTACCACTGCTGTGAGACCTTGGGTACAGTTTTCAGCCTGTGCCTCCAGGTAATTCATGTGTAAAATAGGACATTATTAGTGATGTGGTATGTGTGTGTGTGTGTGTGTGTGTGTGTGTGTGTGTGTGTAGTACCTCATGCATTAAAAAACACATATATAGTACATTATATATGATATATATATATATATATATCTCACAAATATGTTTCTGAGAGTAGAGCTGCCAGATACATACATTGGATCACAGTTTTTGTTGTACCAGAAAGGTACTGAAATCTGTCCTTGACCTCACATTTATAATTGTGACTTACATCATTCTGCACAGTTTTGAATGATATAAAGAACAATCAAAACATTTGGTAGATCAAACCGTGTCTCCTAATAAAACCCCAGAGACAAAGCATCTCTTCAGGAGCACTGGGGAAGTCTCACAGATGTCCATTTCATAGCACTGTGGTGAATAATAGTTTGTGTCCTGTGATCAAATTCCCAGGGTCCAAGACCCCAGAGGAGAAAGGATCCCTCTGGATGAAGTGAGTGGTTCTTGCTCCTGAGGATTCCAAGGACTGTTTTTTTTTTTTTTTTGCTGTCATCTTAGTATTAGCTTCACTAGACTTATCTCACATGCTCGCCTGGTAACGCAGCCATTTCCTGTATACAAAGGCCATTTTGGAAAAGTCTTCATGACTTTAGCATTATAGGACTATTGGGTTAATTTTGCTGAGGTTTAGGGCTTGGAGTCCTGACTTGGCTGTTGTACAGTGGTCAGTAGATTCCAGTGGAGCCATGTGGAGTTTATACCACCATAATAGGTACTGTTTATAGAATACTTGCTGTGGTCTTGGTGCTTTGATATGTAGTTTCATTTAATCCTCAGATCTTCAAGGGGGAATTAGTAGTAGTCCCTCTGTATACAGGAGGAAACTGGGGTAGGGAGAAGCTAAAAATGTGCCTCGATTTACACAAGACTGAAGATTTACAGGAAAATGTGGAGCCAGCTTTGTACAACACTCCAAATAGATGGAAGCATAACCAAGGGAGTGTGGTGGAGAGCCCTGAGTGGAGAGCTCAGATGCCTGCCGATGCTGTGGGTTCACATCTAAGCGTGTTCATCGTCGTCATCTGACCCTTTGCCTCTCAGGGACTTGCGACTTCAGAACTGCTCTTGTACTGCCTGCCTGGAAAATCTAGAGACTGATTCCTCCCTCCTCCCCTCCTGTCTCCTCCTTTCCCCTCTCCCTTGTCCATCTCTATCCATCTCCATCCACGCCACCTCAGGTCTTAGTTACTGGTTGGGTAGCTTTGTTGTAGACAACCCTCAGGTTGAAGCCTCCTGCCTATGGAAAAGCAAGGATTCTAACACAATAACCATTGCTGTTGAGAAAGTTATCAAAATAAAGATATATATATATTTTATGGATATGGTGTGTATACTTCTGCAAATGTGCACAACATGTGTGTTGGTGCCCTAGATGCCAGAAGATTGTGCCAGGTCCTCTGCCAGGTCCTCTGTAAGAGCACTTAACCACTGAGCCATCCCTCCAGCCCCATATACTTCCTCTTTTATAGAGATATTTTATGTTAAAATGGCAACATATCAGGTTTTATGACCCGAACACAATATGGATTTGGGTAGGGTCTCAGGGCTCTCTGGATATTTTCTGGGAATCTCATAAACAAAAACATTTGTCTGCAGTGAGGATATCCTACATCCTGCATCCCCCTCCACATTCTAGGCTTTCACCCACAACTGAACCCTGGGAGGTGCCTCTCTACTCTCACTCATCTTTCTTGGCACCCTTTAAAGACCATCAAAACCCACTGGAGTGTGTCTGTCTATCTGTCTGCTGAAAAGCAGTGAAGCTGGGAAGCACACGCCCACCCTCCCAGATGTCTTACCTTATAGCTGAGAACCTTTCTTTCTCTTAATCCTTGTGCTTAAAATCTGGTTTTCAATAAATTCTAACTCTAAATATTAGGTTACAGACAATTCTACTAGGCTCTGCCCAACAGCTACCTAGCAACAGCTTGCGTCGCAGGCCCGCCAGGCCCTCTCTCACCATCTTCTTTCTCT
This sequence comes from Mus pahari, assembly GCF_900095145.1. Classification (NCBI taxonomy): domain Eukaryota; kingdom Metazoa; phylum Chordata; class Mammalia; order Rodentia; family Muridae; genus Mus; species Mus pahari. Next base: position 31,414,617 of record NC_034594.1, on the reverse strand, counting down.
CTTTGTTCCAAGGTGTTCCCAACCAGCCTCTTACTCTCTTTGCACCTTCCTCTCTTTCTCTCTTTCCGAACCACTTTCTCTCTCCCCACTTCTCTGCCCTCATTGCTCTGTTCCCAGCCTTCCCAGGTCCCCATTCTCACCTTCCCCATAATAAGTATTCTTTATAGTAGCCCTGTTGCATGGCGAGATTCCTCAGGGGATCCCTCCAGTGTCGCGGGGAGTGGGGTGGGGGGACACCTTGCCACGGGCCCACCAAGGCACTCCCTCCTGCCACAATTATACCACAACACTACACATACTAGCTTATCCTGAAAATCTCTTCTGGGATGAAGCCAAGAATCCTGGGTGTGTGTAAGTGGAGTTCTCTGAAAATGAACCCCTCAGGTAGCCCCAAGAAGCAACACGGAGCTGTGCCCCGTCCTTATCACCACGAGCTTATTACTCAGCCTCTTCATTGTCTTAAGAAGGGCTTTAATAATTTTAATTATTTTTTGCATGTCTGTGGATAACCTTAAAAACTCAACACAGGTACTTCAGAATGCTGGCAAATAATATACACTTCAGTAGCTTTCTACTTAGCTATCAGTAAACCCACATGACGTGGTCACAGGTTCTTATCTTAATGGTCAAAAGAACCAAGAAAGGAATACAGCAACAAATGGTCACATTAGTCAGTAGAAATGCATTCAGATGAGGAGTCAGGAATCAGCTGACTCCCTAGACTATACAGTCAATAACTCTAAGCCCAGGAGCTCTGGATTATATCTTTAACCTTTGTACACGGACTCCTCTCTTGGGCAGAAACCTCCCACTGGGCCATCCAGATTATGGATGCTGAAGTCTTTATGCTACCAGAAACGAACAAAAGGAAGAAAGGAAAGGAATCTTCAGGTTACAAGAAAAACATTTTGATCTTAACAGAAAAAAAAAATTAATCATAATAATCATTTCAACATAAAAAAAAATAAATCAGGAAGGTGTCAGTTAACAGATAAAACAGTTATGTAGCTGAATTGCTGTTTAATCTAAAGTGGCTTCAAAACCCATTAGAGAAAATGTCCGAGCTGAGTCCAAGTCCCCCCTCACACATGTGACTTTTAACTCCGAAGCGGGAATGGTTCAAAGCCAAGATGGGCCAAGACTCAAGAATGGCCCATCACAGGACTGCATAACCGAACTGATTTAACTGTCAAATAAACAAGCAACACATTTCCTACAGGCCAAGTTTTAAAAGCATCATGTGAATTATAAAGCCTCAGCGGAGACTTTCAGAAAAACAAAGTTCCAGAGTTGACTACTCCAATAGTACAAACCTACATTCCCGCCTTACCGTGGCTAAGGCCGAGAGACAAGTAGGAGTTTAAGGTAAGCCTGGACTATATACAGAACTGGAGTTCAAGGCTAGCCTGGGCTACCCAGCAAACAAACAAACAAAAGATGGTGGTGAGCAAGCTAACTAATCTGGGCACTAAAGTAGATGAAAGGACACTCACGACTGTCTAAGTGAGCACTCGTGGTCTGAGGTCTGATTGGAGAAAGGTCCCTGTGACCTGTAGAGGGACCGAGAATGTCCAAGAAAGGTAGGGGTCACAGCAGGTCTACAGGAGGAAGTTGACTTCAGCAAAGCAAGAGCAAGGAATGACATTGGAGAGGTTGGTTTTTAGGGGGCAGTCACCCGGTTATCTGTCTCCTAACTTACTTCTAAAGCATGCACTACTAGGGATTAAAACGCATCTGTACATCAGTGCGCACAGCAGCCTTGCTCTCTATAGCCTAGACGGGAGTAACCCAAGAGGGCACTGACAGGAAACAGGTAAATGAACTGTAGCACAACCATACAGGGAAACACTATTCAGACTGGAGCACCTTTGGAAGACAGAGACTAAATAGTGTGGCTTCCCTCCAGACAAGCTGCCCAACCAGTAATTAAGCCTAGGATCACATCCTTAGCAGGGGAGGGCAGGGAAAGGGAAGAAGGAGGAGGAGTTTGGAGAGACAAGGGGAGAGGAGGAGGGAGGGGAGGAGGGAGGAATCAGTCTCTAGACTTTCCAGGCAGGCAGTACAAGAGCAGTTCTGAAAGGCAAAGGGTCAGATGACGACGAACACGCTTAGATGTGAACCCACAGCATCGGCAGGCATCGGAGCTCTCCACTCAGGGCTCTCCACCACACTCCCTTGGTTATGCTTTCATCTATTTGGAGTGTTGTACAAAGCTGGCTCCACACTTTCCTGTAAATCTTCAGTCTTGTGTAAATCGAGGCACATTTTTAGCTACTCCCTACCCCAGTTTCCTCCTGTATACAGAGGGACTACTACTAATTCCCCCTTGAAAGATCTGAGGATTAAGTGAGATTACCTATCAAAGCACCAAGCCCAAGTGCGTAAGCATTCTGTAAACAGCATATGTTATGGTGATGTAGACTCTAGGTATCTACTGACCATTGTCTAACAGTAGACTCAGATCTCCAACCCCCATACCTCAGATAAATTTATCTAAGTCTAGAATGCCAGAGTTCACCTGGGATCTCTTTAAAAGTTGTGGCTGGCTGGGCCACCCCAGGTCACTGAGATGGTTTCTGAGGAGAGAGCTTTGTGAGGACTCCTAGTGGACTAGGAATAGCCTTTGTGTCTTAAGCTCTGATTTCAGGGGCTCTTCCAGGCTCTGAGCCGCAACCTGTAGAGGAAAGGCTGCTAGAAAACCCTCTGTCCTCCTGAAGAGAGGTCAGTTTCCTGCAGTCGCAAGATGCAGCCTCAGGTTGTGTGTGCTGCAAGGCATCTGTTTGGAGGGCTAGACGGTCTTAAGACATGCAGCTGGAGATGGTTGTGACTTAGGAATGTTTGCACGGTCTTGATTTAATGTCTGCCCCGGGAGAAGCGAACGGGAAACTGCTAGTTGAGTGTGCCTTTTATCCAAAGGTCCAGCCTGTTCTCTCTCTTTACCTTTTCTGTCTTGCTCCCTTTTCTTTCTTCTCCTCTTTTCCCACATCTCTCCTACACGCTGGAGGTTCACACAGAGATGAGAGAGGAGCTCTTCAGAGCCTCGTCGATGGAATGTTGATGCCACTGCCTGCTGGTGCTGAGGTTGGGAGGGTGGGGCAGTGAGCAAGGAAATGGCTCCTTGGCAAATGAACTTCCTGCCTTTTGAGGGTAGGATGCAGTAACAAAATGCCAGTGAGGATGTTTAAGTCCAAGTGTTCATTGACGTAGAAATGAACTGCATTTCCCGTGTATATATGATGGGCAGCCTAAAACCAGAGTTGAATGTCGGTCCACCTCAGCCAGTCAGCTGCTTCCAGGGCTATAGTTGTGTGTCTTCAAGGAAGAAGGACTGTGAGTGAAGATTTCACTTTTCCTACTGCTACCATGGGGATATTTAAGTCTTTGCATAGAGAACCTTTAAGGAAGAGAGACCCATCAACAGCAATGACAGCAAACCTTAGAAGTTCAAGGCTAGAAGGCGGCAGTCCTGAAGTGGAATGAAAGTCGCCAGCCTGGCATGGATGAGCTTATTCTAGAGACACCCGGGAGCTTCCCTTTGACTGTTAAAGCGATTGTCCCCAAGAAATTGCAATTTCTACAGGAATCTCATGCTGGGAGGAGAAGGCCGCAGCAGCTTGATTTCAAAAGGAGAAATTTGTCTCCAGGAAAGAGATTTCACACTGCCCTAAGAATTTGTCAGGCAACTCTGCAGGAGAGATCAAGCCCAAACAATGGTGTGGGCTCTCTGACCAGGACTATCTTCTTTTAAAACAATACCCTCCTATTAAGACCCTAAAGAAGGGTCAGTGTGTGTATGTGCGTGTGCGTGTGCGTGTGCGTGTGCGTGTGCGTGTGTGTGTGTGTGTGTGTGTGTGTGTGTGTGCCTCCGTTTTCGTCCCATAAATCTCCTTTTCCTGCTTTTCTCTATTTATTGCTTGTTTGTTTAACTGGCTTGTAGGTGCACAGGCTGGGATCCTGCTCAGTGGTGACATGGGGAGGAATATGGCTGCTTTGATGCCTGCTTAGATTACTGTGTCTTGTCTTGCTTGGCCCCTTCTCTGGAGATTCTGTTGTATCAGTTACTGAAGTGATGCAACAAGCTGTTTTCAGAAACTAATGGCTAATGACAATCTTCTGGCTCCCCGCTCTCTGGAACAGCAATTCAGGCTGGCTTAAGCTTTGCGTACCTTGCTGTCGTCACCTGGTATTATTTCTATGGTTGAAGTAACTGGTGACATCAGTGGGGTAATGGTTTGGGGTGGCTCACCCAGAACACCTATAGCACAGGGTATATTGCTCCCCCACATGACTTCTCCATTGACGGCTCAAGCTCATTCACATCTAGAGCACAGGATAGTTGTACAGACATGGGCACATCCCAGTCCACACATGGTTTTCAAATCTTTGCCTGAATCGCAATTGCTAATGTCTCTTGGATCAAACCATGTCTAGATTCACAGGCTGGGAAAATAAACACTTCCCCGTTGAAACAGTCCCCTTGTTTCCAAGTGGGTATGGATGGAACTGCTAATGACAAATTCACATTGTGCAACAGGTCTCACCTGGGAGGTTTATTAAAGGTGGGGGTAAGGGGTAAGAGGGCATGGGGCTGTCTCTGGTTGGAGGGAGGGAAGAAAGGAAGAGGGGGAGAGAATGCACCGCTTTTTATCAGGGCCATGGTGCTTTTGCAGGAGGACTTACTACAGAGGAGACAGTGGGAATGAGTGGTGGCTCTCTGGGCAGCTAGTGATGACTGTCTTCTTGTCCTGAGTCTCTTGGGGCTGACCATGAAGGTGCCTAATTGTCCCATTCTCACCAGGTCATGGGGCTGGCCATGGAGGTGCCTGATTCCTAACAGTTATTTATAGAGTTAGAAGACATTTTCTGGCTATATTTGTAGGCAGCCCCCTCAGTAGGGCTGGAAGCTGGAGAGAAGGGCATGGCTTAAGGCTTTGTTCACTGACAACACATGTACCACAGGCTTAATGAAGTAGTGGCCGCTGTATATAGTGAATTTGGTGTTGCATGTCCACACGAGAGCAATGGACTGTATCACCCACTTTCCTAGTGACGATTGATTAGAGCCTGTGTGAGCCAGTCATTCAGTGAAAGATACCTACTGAGCCACCTTGGTGGGTCCTGTTCTGCTTGGTAGTGAGTGACACAGCTGGGGGCAGAAGAAGCGCTGATAATTCAAGATGCCCGAAAGCTACAAATAATAAGAAATTCTCCTGTCATTAGCAGGGGTTTTGATGTTGAAACTGAGGCAGTCTGTTCTCCTGCAGGAATGCCAGGGCAGCAGATTTATTTTTATTTTTTATTCTTTTATTTTTTATTTTTTATTTTATTTTTTTATCACAGCTCAGCATTGTAGAAGTTTTGGCTTGAAAGAGCCAGCTCAGTTGAGAGCAGGTTTCTCTGCTGGCAACACATCTGTATACTTTTTTAAATTTTTCTTTTACAAAAAGAGAAAGATGCAAGCACTTTCCCTGCAAAGAAGACCCCTCGTCTGTTCGGTAAAGCTGGGACCAGTAGCCACATTTTCATTTCTGTGGTGTAACTATAATTGCTAGAAGCTATTCACTTTCCCATTTTGGGCATCTCATTCTGGAGAGTTCTGGTGTGAGGAACACGGAAAGCTTTGAGAAACTCTCGTCTGATTGGGACTAGGGAACCTGTGGCCGTTCTTTCAGGCCAGGTTAACTGGGTCCTGGCGACAGAATTTAGGAGCCCACAGTGTGTGGAGGTTCTCATAGAGTGGTACCTTTTCTGCCTTCGGTTAGATGATGCTCCTATCGGTGGAACATACCGAAAACGATTTGTTTTGTTTCCCATGGTGGGAAAGGTCTTCTGCATTCAACTCATTGCGGCTCGTATAAAGGCATTGCCAAACCGTCCTCCTGTCTCTTTGCCTTTTATTTTGTTTAATTTTCATCCCTGTGGGTCTCAGTGGCGCCAGTGCTGGGGAACTTGTCCTAGAAATGTTAACTGTTGATGGGCGACATTAGAAAAGAGAGGGTGCCGGGCTGGCCGCACCCCTACTCTCATCTTAAGCAATGTTTTTTCTTTTTAGAACATTTTTTTGTAAAGCTACATTTTATGGTTTATTTGTATGTGTTTGTCTGTGTGTCTGTCTGTCTCTATGTGTGTATGCATGCAGAGGCATGTGGGGCACATATGGAGGATAGAGGATAACTTGTACTTGGTTGGTCGATGTATGTGGGTCCCGGGGACAGAATTCAAGTCTCAATGGCAAATGCCTTTACTGACTGGCCTATTTCACTCGTCGTCTTTTCTGTTGTGTATACAGTTAGCATTTTTTTTTTTTTTCTTCTTTCTGTCTTTATGATGTTGAAACTAAGGAAAACCAGAGCTCCCAAGATGAGTTTACCAAGTGGCTATTGCCTGTGGTATTGTAACCTTGCACAAAATGGACTAAACCAGTCTTACTGGACATGCCAGCGGTGGAAGGTTGAAGAATAAAGGAAGAGAGTTCTAGTTTGCAACTTGGAGTTAGTTAGCTAGCATCCATGAAAATACAGCATTGACCCCTCAGGAAGTATATTTAACTTTAACATTAAATGTAAATTCAACATTATACATATGATCCATTGGAAAGTGAATGTAAATTTTACTACCAGAGTGAATTAGATATAGTATGAAATTCTGATGTTTGTTTATTTCCAAGGGCTGTGGATCTAATGCTGTGTTGCTTGTGGTCAGTACTGGTAGTAGATAGCATGCTGTAGCGGGGCAGTGCTGACATCCTTACCCTAGGTATGGGCATGGGCTGAATAGTTGGGTTGCCAATCGCTTTGAAGCAAAATGATAACAGTGAGTGGCAGCACTAGCCATAAACGTCTCCTGGGAAAGGGTGGCTTTTGCTTACAATTAGCAGTAGTTACAAGTTTTTGGCAAGTCTGACAGGGCTTTGGCGAGCTCCTGTCCAGAGTCATAAAGTTATGCCAAGATTTATCTTGAAGCATATTTTCAATCTATAAATTTGTGCTTTTCATTTGTGAGAAGAGGGAACGTGTACTCTTGGCCACCCGGGTTCAGAGAGGCACAGTGTTCTTAGCTGTTAAGACGGGTGGAGGACGAGTGTTAGTTTCACAAGGATGACGCCGTATCACACTGAACTTAGAGAGGGTCAAATGCATCCCATGTACTTGTTAGCATATTATTTCTTTCGTTTTCTCTTATTTGCAGACATACATTGGGAGCGTGGTTATATCTGTTAATCCCTACCGGTCCTTGCCCATTTATTCGCCGGAGAAAGTGGAAGATTACAGAAATAGAAACTTCTATGAACTGAGCCCTCACATGTAAGTACAGCTTGCAAACTCTTAACTTTCCCTTCTGCTCCAGTGCATAATTGACAGATGTGTGCAGCTGCCTCCTCAAATCACAGGAAAATGTTTTCTTTTCTTTGTCTTCTTCTGGGTTTTAGATCACAGAAAAGAATGTAGAAGTTAACAGTTAAATGCTGTAAAAACTAAGGCAAATACTGGTGTGTAAAGTATTTCTGCTGCAGAGTCTGTGTGAGCAGCAGCAGCCGGTGAGTTTGGTACATAAAACAGGAGTGCACAGTGTTTATGAGAATCCAGCAGCTAGGCAGTGTTGGCACACGTTTTTGTCCCAGCACTCAGGACAGAGGCAGGGGCAAGAGCAGCCTGCTCTACAAAGCAGGTTCTAGGACAGCCAGAGCCACACAGGGAAACCCTGTCTCCAAAAGCCAAACCAAACCAAACCAAACCAAACCGAACTGAACTGAACCAAACCAACCAACCAACCAACCAACCAACCAACCAACCAACCAACCAACCAACCAACAACAAAAACAAAACCAGAGTCCAGCTATTTTCCAACAACCAGAAACCAGACAATTTTCACTGTCTTTTTGGGCTAAGAAAGATTTCAAGTGTTGCGTTATACTCGTGTTTTGGCTTTTGTTTTCTACTCTGAATGGCTAAAGTAACCTTACGAAAGTTTTCTTATGTTTGATGGATCAATACAGACTTCGATTACTAGATTTTTATTACTCTTATAGAAAGGTCTGCAAAAGAAAAAAAAGAAAGAAAGAATATAAGGCAGGTTCAGCGGAGTCTTAAGCACCAAAACTTTTTTATTGCTCCAGTTATGTTCTGCTCACTTATATTCAAAAAGAATCTATCTCTTCACCCTTTATGTTCTTGTGACCACTGGGAAGTTAAACGAAAGAGAAAGATCCTGTTTAGGCCAAGTGGTGTCATGAGCCCCAGGCCTCTCCAGTTTTGCCTGAGCAGAGACATTTCCTGCCCCTCCTCCATGGGTTTGTGAGTTCCTCTGGAATTCTTACTTTTTTCGAGTTGCGTTAAATAACTCGTGGTGATTTGCAAAAGGGTGATTTGTTAGATGTGATAGGATTTTTGTATGTGATAAAATGTCGCATGTAGATTTAAGATATCCAAGAGCTGTTGCTGGATGCTGGCCCCAGACTGATGTATACAAAGGTGTCTAGAGAAGTGTCAAGGGCTCTGCAAGGCTGTGCCGTGATCGCTGCTATTATTACGGTTAGCTTTGATCAAAATACTGTCGTCCTCTCACCAAAAATGTATGCATTGTTGAAAACAACCCCAGCTCATCATGAGATGCATATACATAAACATGTGTGTTCAATGTTCACTGTGAGCAGAAATGCTGATGTGGAACTAGTTTAGAGAATGTCTTCGCTGAGGAAAAGATTAACTTGTCATTGAGATATTGGGGTAGTGGTTGGTGGTGGTAGTGGTTTTGAAAGTGGCTAAGCTACGGTCCTGTGGTTCAGATGTTCAGCAGTATCTCCAATCGGAGCTGATTTGGGCGACTGAGACATTGATGATGTCTAAATTGCTGTCGTGCTTCGTAGGTAAGAGGGTGCTGCTGGTCGTTAGGGGACAGGGATGCTTCTGTACAACCCACACCGTGCAGATCACAGGACTCTGCTCTTGGGGACACTGTGCTGAAGTCAAGGTGCTCAGTACTAAAGCGGAAGAACTTTAGCTAACATATACATATATGTATGCACATATATCTGTCTAGTGGACTATCTGTCTATCTCATTATCTAGTTGTATATTTTGATTTCTCTTGGTGATGCAGCTCAGAGGGACATGTGGGGCTGTTTGGAATTTAATATTTAAATGTAATATTTAATATTTAAATGTAATATTTAATATTTAAATGTAATATTTAAATATGTGAAAATAGATACTAAAAACTGAGCATTCTGTATTTTCCCAATCAAGTAGGTTTTGCCCTTGATCTGGTCTCACTGTGCCTAAGGCGGGGGGAGGAATCTGAAATTGCTTTTATCATTTTATCATTTTAATCATTCCTCTAGACTCCTTTCATTTTATTTAGTGCCTGAATGTTTGTTTTAAGTCTTAGGTATTGAAGTCATTTTCAAAGTACGGTGCTTAGAGTGACTGACAGACTCCAAAGACCACACTGGGAAAAGCCTGTGCTTTGCGAGCCCAGCTTCCCACGGGCTTCCGGCTGTTCTTACATACTGCAATATATAGGTCACTCGATGATGGGTATGGAGCTGCAAATGGTATTCATTCTTGGTTATGCTTTACGCTGCAGACCTCAGACTTTTACTCTAATGGTAACGACGCTGAGCAGACCAGCTGGTCCAGCCTGTGTGCTGGCATTACCCTAAAGACTTTCCATGTATCATAACTCACTTCCAAAATAATACTTCAAGGGAGGTGCTATTACTAGTAGGGAAGTTGTTATATCTGATGGTGGTGGAGACCTTGTGGGCTTTGTACCTGCCCTACATCTGGAGTTCCACACTGTTCTCAACGCGGGCTTCTTGCTGTGTATTTCTCCAGGGTTGCCTGTGTTCTTTGTGCCTCACACCCTTCTTTAGGAGCTAAGACCCTGCCTCAGGTTACATCCACTGCCTTCCCCTCAAGCCACATTTCCATCTGCAGTTTTAAATCTCTGCACTGGAAATGTTTTGATGTGGTAGATGGCTGTTCTAGGACTGTCTGTCTGTCTTAATTCCTGCCTCTGAACTATTTCTGGAGGGGGACAGCATGGCACTGCTACCCTGCTGGAAAGCAGTACCACCAGCACGGGGGAGAAGCCTACGAAGCGAGCTCAGATTTGCCAGCCTCTGGCCTGTCTCCCTGCATCTGGCCTCCTTCCTGTGCTCACACTCATTGTGCCTGCTCATTCCCACCACAGCATCTCTGCATGCTTTGGTCCATACCTGCAGTGCTGGCTTTCCCTCAGCTCTGGAACAGCTCCGGTGCTGTCCTCAAATCTCAGACGTTGTTAGACCCTCTCTCACCTCTTCTCCGCTCAGGCTGGGTCCGCTGCTTCCTTCGGAGTTAACAGTTGAGCATTTACTCTGGGAGTCTCTACCACATTCGGTGTGGTTTACATGATGCCTGGAATGTGGCAGGGGATTCGACAGTGAAGGTCCATTGCATAGATAAGAGCTTGCACTCATGAACTTCTTACAGCCTTGAACAAACCACTGGAAGAAGCTTTAACTCTGAGAGATTAAGTGGTTTTCTCTGCCCAATGGGGAAGTATTTTTGGTTTAGGGTTTGTGTTGAGGGAGACATACCTAGTTGATACCCAGATAGTTTCATATACACGAGGGCATTGCATGATCCTCCGTGACCCAGTAAGAAAGGCCTGCTGCTGCCAGTAGACAAGAGAATTAGAGTAATTAGGATAACAAGATGTGAGGCTCTTTGCCAACCTTATTACATGCTCTTTTCTAAATACCGCCTTCCCCTCCAGGCTGGGACCTTTCCCACTTCGTTTGGTGTATGAATCTTGCCACTATTCCTTGTGAATATTTGTTTTTGACAGTATCTTGAAACAGGCTTTATACTGCAATATCCAGACTGCTGTCCTCAGATCGTTTTGTATTACAGGGTGATAAAATGACTTTGGACTTTGATGTTCCTTAGTTATAGTTGTTTCTAGAATTTGGTTTGGACCAGTGGGATGGCTTAGCACCACACAAGTCTGAGATCAACGCCCACAATCTACATGAGGTAGAAAGAGAGAAAATTGATGTCACAGAGTTGTCCTCTGACCACACATAGACCCTGGCATACATTCCTCCTGCACCCCACATCAGATAGACACACATATATAATCATAAAGTTAAAAGAAAGTGTGGGGGGCTGTTAGTTTGGGATGATATGCTTGACCGCTTATCCGTGAACTCACCCCAAACTGCACTGAGAATCCGAGCTCACTGTCCGCAAAAGTGTTTTCTTCTGATTCTTGTGTTTGAAAATGTCTTAGATTTATCTTTTAAAACAAATTTCAAACAGTTAAAATATTTACATTCCAGTTGGGCGGTGGTGGCATACATCTTTAATCCTAGCACATGGGAGGAAGAGGCAGGGAAGTTCAAGGCCAGCCTGGTCTAGAGTGAGTTCCAGGACAGCTAGGGCTACACAGAGAAAACCTGTCTTCAAACAAACAAACAAACAAACAAAATTCACATACCATATAAGAAATATATACATGGATAAAATAGGATTTCTTACCCCAAATCTTTCTGAAAACACTTTACTGCTGCATTTATGGTATATTTGGTCCCTTAAACATGCAGCTCCCTTGAAGGGAAGTGCCGTTCCCCTTAGGTAGAAGCTACACTTTTGAGCATTGGGTTCTTGGGTGGCAGCTTCAGGAGATGTGGTTCCTTTCTAATGCAATTTTAAAATTCTTTGACAATCGTTTTAAAATGGCATTACAAGGTGGTCTTGGTACATTTTAGATAGCACAGTAGCCGGATCCCCAGAGAACCACCTCGGACCTCAAACTTCCTCCATGGGAAAGAAGGAGGGATAACAAAAGGGAAAGCTTTGGGCTGTCTTGGCTCCTCCCACTGGGCTGGACCAGCAAGGGGATGGACTCCCCCACAGGGATTTAGTTACCAGACTCTGGACTTTTGTAGATGTTGCTGTAGTTGATGGCATCTATCACCCACAATCAGACCACGAGTCTCTTACCTGTGCCCTGTGGTTTTTGTTAAACCCTGCTTCATGGTCAGATCCTGTGTGACCTTCTTCCTGAGTTATCAGAATTGCCCATGGGACCTTACATACTACCTGTCCTCTCTGTGGTCAATTGTGTCCAGTCTTATCTTTTTTTTTTTTTTTTCCTTTAAATTTATTTTATTTTGCATGTTTGAGTGTCTCCTCTGCATGCATGCATGTGTATCATGTGCATCCCTGGTGCCCATAGAGTTCAGAAGAAGGCACTGGATCCCCTGGAACTGGATTTAGAAATGGTTATAAGCTGCCATTTGGGTGCTGGGAATTGAACCCAGGTCTCCTAGAAGAAAAGTCAGTGTGCCCTTAACCACTGAGCCACCTTTTCAGCTCAAAGTGCCATTCTTTTGAATTAGAAGTTTCTGTAAGTTAGGAAATCCATCCTGTTCTGTGGCTCCGGAAGCTCTTCCTTTAAGAGCTCAATAACTAGAAAGCAAAAGGAGTTTTTTTTTATCCCACATTGCTTAATCTCATAACTGATGTAATTGAAAACAAGTCTTTTTTTCATAGGGTAGGGGAGGCTGTACTGGCTGGTTTTGTGTTAACCTGGCACAAGCTGGAGTTATCCCAGAGACAGGAGCCTCCCTTGAGGAAATGCCTCCATGAGATCCATCTGTAAGGCATTTTCTCAATTAGTGATCAAGGGTGGGAGGGACCATTGTGGGTGGTGCCATCCCTAGGCTGGTAGTCCTGGGTTCTATAAGAGAACAAGCTGAGCAAGCCAGGGGAAGCAAGTCAGTAATGACACCCCTCCATGGCCTCTGCATCAGCTCCTGCCAATGTGGAAGTATAAGCTGAATAAATCCTTTCCTCTCAAACTTGCTTCTTGGTGATGTTTGCGCAGGAATAGAAATCCTGACTAAGACAGGGGCGTTTAGTCAGATGTCATGAACCGTGATGAAAATGTTCATTTTTATCAGAAGGCAATTATGTCCTTATAGTGCCCTTGACCCTGAGTATTTTCAGGTGGTTCATTTTGTTCATACTGCCCAAGAGCCTCTTGAAGGCAGTCTGTATCATGCTACTGCCAGAACCTGCCCTGATGGGCACAGTCCAGGACAGAGTGGAAACACATCCTTCTTGAATTGGGATAAAATTGTGTTGTTCATATCACAGTAAGATTTGCAAGCACTATTTGAGGTAAGCCATCTTTCCATTTTGTAAGTAGAAATTTTAAAATTTAGAAAAAAAATGATTTAAGGCTTTGAAATTTTTCTTATTATCCTCACCTAAAAAAATCAGAAGTCAGGTGGTGCTAGTGTCAGTCACACAGACATGTCTCTGTGACCTTTGACCCCTCTGTTTGCATCAAACCGAGTCTTTAGGACCGCGCGCCTCCAGAATGACGTAGCAAGGTTGCTTGTGTGTCCTGGCTACTTGGTTGGCCTGTCATTTTTTTGCACTTCAGGTGAGCCAGGTAAATGCTATCAAGAACATTCTGATCATATCTCAGAATGTGAAGATGATGAAGTTGGACACACAGAGCTTAGGTTAAGGATCGATCCTCTGCAAGAGACCTGGCTGCTGTCCCTTTTATATGATCAATATTTTTCCTATGGCACAGAATGAAAGTTGTGATTGCGATAGCCTTTATAGTATGAACTCTCGGGTATGACCTGTATTTTTGGTTGGTTGGATTAGTGGCATGGAGAGAGATTTTTTTTTCCCGAGGAGCGTGGATGTGGGTCGGGTGATTATTGCTGCCCTCATTTTCCTTTCAGAGCAATTGAACCTTAGGTTATTTTAGTGCCTTCTGCTACACTATATGTAGGAAGATGTTTGTCCTTTCCTGTCTATCACACTGTCTACTTACCCGCTTTAGAAATGTTATTCATTTACTGAGTAAATATTTGATGAGCACTTACTGTGCTCCAGGCCCTCTCTGAGGCGCTGGGATGCAGCAACAAACAGAACAAAATTCACATTTTCACTGGGGAGATAACATTTTGACTTAATGTACTCAAAGGCTGAAATCTTGCACACTACCAGCTAGGAGGGGAAAAGGAAGAGGAAAGGGAACGAGACTCTAGTGAAAGAAGAAAAAGATGACTGACAGTGGTAGCCTTACGGTATATATCTCTGGGGTCACATCCTCTGAAACTGTGTGAACAGGTATGTGGGACTCTGGGCGGAGGCTTTGGCTCTGTGTTTCTGACATGCATGCATGACATGTGCAGGATGGAATCAGAGTGCTGACTCACTGTCTGTTTTAGACACTTCAGGTTAACATCTCGCTCATAGCAACACCATCTTGAAAATGGCCAAACGGGTTATAGGAGGGAGAAGGCAGACACTGTGTTTGCCTTCCATCTTTGGAGATATTTGTTTGGTTTAGAACAATCGGAAATCTCAGAGTTCTAGCGTCAGTTTTGCAGTGGCCATGGTTCAAAAGTCAGCTGCTACCGGAAGAGCTTCTGATTCTGGGTCCACAGCCAGGCATCATGGCCAGATGCAAATTCCACTTCTACACAATGCTCTACAAATTGAACTCTCATTTTTGAATCTCAGACCTTTCCCTCAGGTGTCTGCTACCTTCCTGGGACTACTTATTTTTAAAATTACATTTTTTTAAAAATATATTTTACTTGGGGAGAGGCATGGCATGGCAGTCAGAGAACAACTTCCAGGAAATCAGCTCTCTCCAGGAATTGAACTTGGTCATCAGGGTTGCTGGCAAGTGCTACAGAGCCATCTCGGTGTCCTGCCTGGAGCTTCTTTTCAAACAGTTCCTTTCAGAGACTGTTGTTTGGGTAGAGGGAGACCACAGTTAATTATTTGTTCTTTCAGACTTTGAAGCTTTTTAAGCCAGAAGTGGGGAAGTCAGTGGGATGCCAGCCAGATACTCTTGTCATAAAAATTATAGTGATATAAGAATGTACCTGTCAGTAGAAACTAGTGTGTCCAGCAAGTCTCAGAGTCCTAACCTTAATTGTCGATGTCTGTTAAAAGATGTTTTATTGTTTCCTGTCAAATGCTCATCTGGCATTTGAAAGACTTTATCTAAAAGCTGTTTGTAAAGCTGAGCGTACATCAGATGTTCACATCAGCCTGGAGATAGTTTCAGTGATACAATCTCAGAGGTAAAGTTTGGTTCCCAACAAAAGAGACTATTTCCTGTCAGCGTTGCTGGTCTCTGATGGGACTTGGGAAGTTTTACCACAGTCTGGGACAATGCTCCTTTTCATTAGATGAGTGGCCCAAGGCCCCAGCCTCAGAAAGGGTTAGGTTAGCTTCTTGTTTCCTTGACATCGAGGCAGGTAGAACACTCTCAGGAAGCCCTCCCTGAACGGTATATGCTTAGGGAGGGTTCCATTGTTTTTCATCGAAGAAATTTTCTTCTGATCTGTGGGTCGGCCTTGTGTGACAGAATTGGAACTTGTCAGGCTAGGGCCTGGCCAACAGTAGCCCTGATCCATTTTGGGGAGATGAGCAGAGTGAGTTTGGGGTCTGCACTTGGGAGACTCAGGCCTAAGAGTTGAGTTGAGATGAGGTTGCAGGAGCTGAAACCCATGTGAAGGGGAGCAGGCTCCATTACGCCAGCCCATGAAGAGGGCTTGTTGTTACTCTGTGGTTCAGGCTGTGTTCCTGCCAGTTCTAGCCTGTGAGGAATCCAGTCATTGAGTGGAAGGACTTGAACTCTCTCCCAATAGACATGATTTAGCGTCCTGAGTATATGCTAAGTTCTGCAGATGTGTACATGAGTTCGTCGTGAAGAATATATAGTAACTGCAGGAGACACCACTAAATCAGTAACTACAAAAGGCAAAGAAAAAGGTATTTTCTCAAGCCATAGGGAGCAGTATTGACTCCATCATTCAGCATGTTATCTGGATGCCTGCTAAGTACCATATTACCACATGCAGATGGAAACTTCCGTTCCCAGGACTGGATCCCCGTGACTCACGCTCAGCCGCTCTGGGTTTACAGGGGTGCAGATCTTCTTGTGAGGTTTTAGGTGGCATTTGAATCTCTCTGTTGTATGTCGGTTCTCCAGGGAGCTTTTTATCTCTCTCTCTCTCTCTCTCTAAACACATGCTCAATTGTTGTAAGTTGGAACCTGTTGGCTCTTGGGCATTCACTGCTGAGGAAGCAAGATGGTGGTTGTCTTCCCCTCCCCCCACTTTTGCTCCTAAAACTGTTGGTTAACAACATACAGAGTGTGTTGTCTTGTTCTTTTGTCACACTTAAAGTGCAGTGTTGAGTTGGTCTCTTTTGTTGATCCCTATGGAATTCCCATGTCTAACAGTAGGTGTGGAGTACCGTTTCTGACACCAGAGTCTGTGATGTTTCCCCAAACACCATTAGGTTCTCTAATCCTAACTGGATATCTAGCAATCCAATCAGTTCTGACATTCAGCTGCTTAGAAATAGCATTGACTTTGTGGGTTACAGACTGTCCAACAAGACTTTCTCACTTAAGATGCCATCTGTAAGTGTCTTCCCAGATCATACCTCATTTCCAGTAGCCACACATTTATATCCATAAATGTCACCTTACCCCTTTCTGTTTTGAGAATCTTCTAAAGCCTCTCACAGAACTCAGGGAAACACTTAACACTTACTGATTTATGAAAAAGAAAAGATGCATGCGAAAACACTGACTAGCGAAGCACTCAGGAAGCGCTCCTGGCCAGACTGGACCTATGCTCTCGCAGCACGCCGCCGCCTTCCCTCTCCCTCTGTGTCCTGCCAGCTGGAGTCTGCTCCATACCCCTGGCCATCTCATTGCCCAGCTTTTTATGACACACTCCCCTACCCCACCCCCACCCCCCACTTCTTGGAGGTGTAGGTTGGGCCCAGGTTTTCACTGTCAATGGCAGGCTGGGTTTTTCTGCTGAACAACTTCAAGCCCCATCCTGAGGCTACACAGCTGAGTCATCTGCTAGCATGACCTCAGGTAAGGGTGAAAGAGGCCTTTTTTATGAATAATAAGAGACATTCTTAGGACTCAGGAAATTGCGAAGGTTTTAGGAGTGCCTGGGACCTGAGGCAAGGACCGAGCGTACATGTCCGTGCATCCTCTACAAGCAGCCTGAGAACGCTTGTCCCGAGGTGCTTGAGGCTGGCTTCCTGAACTTGAAACCGTTTTGTAGAGTCTGGATATGGTGCTCTAGAAATCCGCAGCAGCCAGCTTTTAAAAAGTAGTTCAAAAGTTCTGTCCCCTGAAGCATTTGACTCAGCTTCCCAGCTCCTCCTCAGGCAGCACTGTCCGGTCCACCCCTCAAAGCCTTTAGGACTCTCACCCCCTCTGTGCTGCAGGGCCGACTAGAGCCCTTCCCCACCTCTGCCAGCATTTGTATCCGTGCTTTTCTGGCCACACCTCCTAGCTATCATGCCAGTTCTTTGTTTTCCTTTATCATAAGCCTGAGACAATTAGACGTCATTGTCCCTAGGTTTCTTGTATTCTTTTTGACTGAAGCCACTGACGTTTTTTTCTATTTCATGAAAGTAGTTATTCTTTTATTTAAAAATTACTCCATGTATTTGTGTATACACACACACACACACACACACACACACACACACACACACACACACACACACACCATGGCACACATGCGGAAGCCAGAGGACAAGTTTGGGCAGTCTTTTCCTTCTACTGCGTAGGTAGGTCCTGAGGTTTGAACTCGGGTCATCAGACTTGACACCAAACTCCTCTACCCACTGACCCATCTTGCCAGCAGTAAAATAGTTTTTTTGTAGATCACCTGCCACCTCCATGTTGTCAGATATAGTGACCAGTCTTGCATTGTCTTTGGCAGTGTGACAAACTTCTTCTTGCAATGATCCTAAGTCTGGCTTCTACACTCCTGGTTTCCCACCCTCTGGCTCCTCTAGATGGATCTTCTTTTCGGTTGCTGTCTCAGTGGGCTTGGTTCTGGGACTTGTCCTCTCACACAGCCACTTAGACAAGCCAGAGGGCTCCCAATGCCTGCTGGGCTCTGGTGTTGTTTCTTACAGACTCGGATCTTCACGCTCAGCTCCAGACAGCTGGACTGCACTCAGCTCTTTGGCGCACCCCCAGCTCTCTCAAAGGCATAACACACTTCAGCATGTTATAGCCCAGGCTTAGGGTGGTCCTCTTCCCTTTCCTCTTCCTGGCCGTGGGTGGTGCCAGCACCCTTTTCTGCCTGTACACACACACACACACACACACACACACACACACACACACACACACACACACCTGCCCAGTTTATCATTCAGTCTTCCCAGTCTATCTCCCACATCACCACGCTTGCTTCCCATCATCTCGTCCTCCTCTGCTAAGGGCTGGAGTGATGCTTACCACAGGTGCTCAGCAGGTAGTTTCTGTTGCTGTTTAGGCTCCCAGGTGCTGCTGCATCCCTGCAATTCCAGTCTCTCAGCTCCTTTCTCCAGGGCACTGTTCTCTTGGTTGTCATGGAAACCTGCCCTGTGGTCTTCCCCTTGCCCTTCCTCACTGAAGTGACCATTATTTTCTCTCGCTTCAGTCGGGGCACACATTTCATTGATCAGAGTAGCCTCTTCATGTACCACCTAAGATTGCAGTCCTGCCTCCTCATTTCTCATGGTCCAGCAACCTCCTTTTCTTCAGTTTGTCATTCCTGTCATGCCACCATTCATTCATTTGCTTGTTCTTTTACTGCTTGTCTTTCATGCTAGAGTGCCATTTCCAAGAGAGCTAGGGAAGTTTGTTTTGCATATCCAAGCATCCATAGCAAGTACAACAATGCCTGGTGTGATGCAAGCACAACATAATACTTGTAGATGAATGAGTGCATTTGGGTGCCTATTATTAGAAATTTTGTATAGAAGGCATATATTTGTTTTCAAGGATCATCCTGTCAAAGTGTGAGGTGAGGCAAGAAGCCACCTGCTGAACAACTTGGAAAATATCACTCCAACCCTTAGCATGTGAGGACAACAAGATGGGAGACAAGCAGAGAACTGGAGGCCAGCATCGGCTGTATTGCCAGTGTAATGGAACAACATATAATTATTTCTTGGTGTATCCATGGGATCTTGGCCCTAGAACTCTCAAGATACCCAGAGCTGCCAAGGCTCTGGTCCATCTCAAAAAGACATGCAGCAAGGACTCATAACCCTACCTCACCCTGCACTTACTTTAAATCATCTTAAACCATCTCTTGAATGCTTATAAACCCTAATACATCATGAATGTGTTACAAGCCATTGTTAGTCTGTAGGACTTAGGGAATAATGGCAAGGACGTTTGTTCCTGTTCAGTCTTTTCTGTTGGTGGTTGGTTGAATTCATAGACGAGGTAACCTGTGAGCACAGAGAACCAATTGCACATGTTTAGAGATAAGGAAGGAATTAAGCCCCTCACAAATAGTGTGTTCAGAGATTTAGGAAGTGCTACATACATAGATTCTTAAAGGATTCTCAGAATAGGTGGCAGTTATAGCTTAATAACTAGCTGTATGGAATACAAATGGAAACACACACACACACACACACACACACACACACACACACACACACCATGGCACACATTATCCAGGGTGCTAGGGAAAGCTATTTGGGTTAAGTTGGTAGCTCCATGTAGAACCAGTTTTAATTTTATTAAAACATTCAAAATACCCATATGTTTGAGTCATTGGGCGGACTGACATATGGTGATGGTTACTCTAAAGGAATAGGAGTGGGTGGGGTTTGGAAACAGGTGTTACTTGAAATTGCAAATTAAGTCCGGAAAGAATTGCCTACCTTCAACCTAGTTGTCAACTGGAAAAAAAAATTTCAGACTTGTTGAATATGCTCAAACGTGTATGTATGTAATATTTTCATGAATGAATGGTGAACCAACTGGAAACAATTTCAGGCTTGTTGAATATGCTCCAATGTGTATATATTTAGTATTTTAATGAATGAATGGTGAATGACTTATTTTGCAAGTAACTTACAAATGTAAACATGTTAATTCATTTATGTTTCATGACAAAATTTCTAGCTGATATTGGTGATGGATAATAATATCATTCAGGAGGGGCAACATTTGATGCAAAATATACTGAATAGCTTCTACAAAGGCAAGGTTTGCTGTCTGTATGAAGTTTTTCTCTTTGGGTATTGGTGTCCAGCTCCTGGATGCATGGGGGGTGGGGGTCAAGGCTAGAAAGAATATCCTAATATTGTAAATGGCTTAGCTTAATTTTACAAAAATCAGCACTAGAGGACTAAGGTAGGAAGTACATCTTTTCTACTAAGCATTTTTCCTCTGTCCACTCTAGCAGTGTGGACTTGGGAAGGTTCTGGAGAGGGAGGATCTGACTGCTCTCCAGGATGGACGTCTGTGTTGGGGAAGTGTGGGCATCACCAACTGCTCTGGGTTCAGAAGATGCTCTCGTGTCCATGTGCCCTCTGTCACCTTTAGCTGGGGAGTGACAGTGTGTAAAAAGCTGCCTTGGGTGGCAGGGACTCACGCATATTTTGCTCATCTAAATAGAACAGTGCGTAAAACAAGACAGTTCAGATGGAACATTCTCACCCAAGGCCATACAGATTTATTAAAGAAAAACATTGCTAAAGTATAAAGGCACTAAAGGCATAGTTTGTAAGCTGAGCACATGTAGCTCTCGGAGATGACGTTAGCTTAGTGAGTCATTGCTATCTGGTTACTCATTGCCTGAAGCCTGGAGGAGAAGGAAGAAGGAAGTGTGGAAATCTGCATGTGTGCTTTCTGGGCATTGTTCCTAAAAGCCACAGAAAATAATATCTACTGCTTTGAACGTTGCTTCCTTTCCTAACGTGGCTTTCATCTAAGTAGCATTGTGTCTAGGGTGGGACACGGCCAACTTTGCCCTGCAGGCATATAGTTAAGGGACCATGATTTTTTTACAACTCGAAAATTGTTTATCATTCTCTGTACTTAGGGACATTTTTCTTTGATGATTGCACACAGATAACACTGATCATGAATATCTCTTTGAGAATTAAAACATGTCCCAGGTAAAGAGTGTGGCTTTGGAAATGGAATTGTTTGGTACGTGTGCAGTCTGTTTCAGCATCAGGCTCTCCTGGCCTTCCATTCCAGTCACTGCTTCGTGCCACAGTCTTGTACACACTACACACAGCAGCCCCCGTGTACTCTCTGGGGCAAGAAGCTGACACTGTGTCCTTACCGTGCACAGCGAGTGCCATGACCTTACGGTTCGTTATTGTACACTGTCTGATCTATCTCAGCGTTTTCTCTTTATGTTCTGGGCTTTTACAAGAGTAAAACATCTCCAAGTGAGAATAAAATGTTACCCTTCCTTAGTTGCTTCCTGATCACTGGTCTTAACATGCACCCAGTATGCTTCTTACATGGTCCAGTATGCTTCTTGTTACGTGGTCCAGTATCAGTGTTCTAATGCGTTGTGTACCTTATGAGACACACATACAAACATGAATTCAAACCTTTAAGTCATGATTGATAGACATTCTAATATTTTGTACCAGTTCCCCAAAGTATGCCATGGGGATACATGTGCCTTACTTTTAGGTATGTGGTAATATAGTCAGGAAATACTTGCTTTTAATGTTCAGCTAGTCTGTTCTGACTACCAACACATTTCTATTGTTGTAGTGAAGATTCAAGATTATAGTGTGCTTGAGATCTAGTAATGGAGTATAAGGGAGGGGCGTGATAAGGGAATTAGCTTGTGACTAAGGCTTGCCAGGACAAAAGTTTGTTTCCAGATGCTGACCCAGTCTGCTATGTGTCACATAGCTGTCCCTGGGCTCTCTTCCAACCTGCTTATATCACCTCCGCAGCACCTGGATTATAAGACTGCTAGAGAGGTGAAGAGAAGCGCTCGTTTGGGCCTTTCTCGTTGGCCTGCGCATAGTCATGTGGGCTCACTCTACCTGCAGGGGAGGCTGGGAACCAACCTTCCTTTGTGCCAGCAAGAGGAGTGCAAAGTGGGATATAGTGTCTCACCGCAGCTCCTTACCCCTACGTCATTAGTGTATAGTTGTTAGTGTTTGTTAACTCAGCTCATAGGAGCCATGTAAAAGCTTTAGCATAGATTTTAGCATGAGCAGGATGTTATATTTTAGTAAGATTGTGCTCTTAAAACATTTCTTTTTTTTTTTCCCTTATAACTGTAATCACAGTGTATTTTCGTATTTCCCTTTTAATCTCATTTGAATATATTCTTGCAGAAATAAAACCGTTGTCTCACTTTCCATGTTTCTGCTCCTATCTCTTCGTCTCACACGACTGTTCTGGACAGATAGTGCTAACTTTGGTTTCTTTGGTTTATTAGGAACGAAGCAACATCACAATTGCTATGTATAGAACGAATCAACTTTATGTTATCATTTGAAGCTGTGACTAAATACATCTTGATACATTTCTGTAGTAGATCTGGTTTTGGCACAAATCCCTTATTGCTTTTCTTGGGACTAGTATTTCTATTGGGATTTCTAGACTATTAGGTGCTGATCTCTTCTGGGATTTTGACACTGTGGTTCTAACCAGGTTGGAGACTAAAGCCAGTGCAGTTGTTAATGTTTTCAGATCTCACTCTTCCCAGACGGATGGCGAATATGTAAAAGTCAATTTTCTCTACACTTGGGGAGTTTAAAGCTGTGTTTAAGGATGGCATAAATTGAATTTTCCTTTCCAAATATGGCTGTAGTCAAACACAGATGATGGAGCAGTAAAACTGTTAGAAAGGACCACAGAAGAATTTTGTTTTGTTTTTTCTGGTCAAGAGAAAAGAAAAAGAATGCTTACCCAGCCAGGCGGATACTGTGATCATGAAAGTGTTTTTTTTTTTTTTTTTTTTCCGAAGTCTGTCTGACTCCAGATGTCCCCCCTGTGCAGTTCCCTGTATGTGGAACTGGAAAACAAATAAGCAATAACAAATACAAGAAAGAAAGGAGAATAATACTGGAGATTTGTACAAGAGGTGGATGGTTTCCAGTGGTTGGGTGATGGCTATAATTAAGAGCATACACACGCTCTGAGAAGACAGGCGAGTCCATCTCAGTGGACTTACTTCGAGTCTTCTGGTTTCTATGACCCCAGTCAGAACAGTAGGGTCTCAGATTTCTTAGCGATGTGCTAATTTTTGAAGTGTAGCCTCTTTCTTTGGTAAGCCTGTGTGTGCATGTGAATGTAGACATGTGTGTCCATCCATTTATCCATCCTCCATTATTCTCACTTTCCCCAAAGAAAGGAAATCTGCATGTAGACATGTAGTCCCTGTTGTATCAATTATTTTGACTAATTATTCTATCATCTCATTCATAGTTGACTGAAGACAACTTACGATTTTACAGCTAATATAATAAGTTAAATAGCCTTTAAAAGTCAGAGCAGTGGGGATGTAGAAAACAATTGAGGCCTAAGAGAAAGCTAGGGCCATGATGTTCTCTGTAGTAACTGGACTTACCCTGTTCATTTCCTTGTGGAGATATGGGTCAATATGAAGGGGAAATACGATCAGTCATAAGGTTGGTTTTGCCTGTGGGATTAAAGTGTCTTGTTTGTTCAAGAGAACGAAAGTTTTTCTTATGGGTTAAAAGGAGATTTCTCTTAGGGGACTTAGGGACATCATCATGAATAGCTCCCATAACTTCCTTGTAGAAAACAGTGTCATAACACAGGAATATAACACTGAAGTTTCCATACAGAAACTTGGAAAAAGCAAGTCTATGAGAAGTTTAAGTCAGCTTCTGTGTGTAAGGAAGCTCTAGAGCAGTGTGAACATGGGGGCTTCCCTCGCACAGGATTGTGGATGGTGAAACATCTAAGATACGTGCTCAGATAGATCTGGGCTTCCCAGTTGAACCACCACAAATGCCTCTGAATCTGTAGAACCTAAAAGGGAAGCAAGACATAGGGTTCTTATGGGATGCTGATGTGTCTGTAGATGAATTCCAGGGCATATCGACAGTGTTAGTTGATTAAAGAATGCAAGGAATACATAGGTCACTGTATTTCCACCCATTGCGGAATCTGTGACAGTTTTCAGTTTATTTTCTTCTTGGAATTTAGGCAGTCTGTAGATCCCTAAAGATTGTATTCTAGGTAAGGGCTTAGAGTACTTGTAATCTGCTGTTAGTAAAAGACAGCCATTCATTCATTCATTCATTCATTCATTCATTCATTCATTCATTCATTCAGTGATGAGCTCTTACTATGACAGTCAAGACTGGCTTCAGACTTCTTCCCGGGTCAAACAATCCTCCTACTTCGGTCCTCTGAATAGAGATGCACAACACCATGCCCAGGCCAAATGCAGGTCACACTGAATAATAGTGGCATCTTATCGTAACTTATGAGGCAGATGTAGACTTGTCTGAGTAAATGGCTCCTGTTTTCTGTAGGGACATGGTCCTAAGGTATATTGCAGCTTCGTTTTCTATAGACCAGCACTGGTTGGCAATCAAGCACTTCTGTAGGCAGGCTGGAGTTACTACTAAGAAGAATATTATCCCAGTAGTGTTGGTAGTACACATCAGGGTGTGTGTGTGTGTACGCGAATGCACATGTGTGTAGTATGTGCATGTTTGTGCCTGTGTGCATGTGTGTATTTCTATATGACTCTTGATAGGATTGAGAGAGGCTTTCCCTCCACTGGTGTTCAGAGACAGGTGGCTTTGTTCTAAATCTGTTCGTTCTTGCTGCTGATCTTGCTGTTGTTGAGAGTCCTCTGCTCCTATTCTAGGATGTGCCACTAAGTTGATTGGACTCGGCAGCATGTCAGGTCTCAGTGGCAAGAAGGATGCTGGCCATCATGAGCCAGAGCCACCACCACAGCTTTTCTAGGCAGTGCCCAGGAGTCATCATAAAGATTTGGAGTCTTTGAAGATGTATTAGTACATTTTCCAGCAAAAATTTCAAGTGCCAGTTTCTGCAAATCCCAGTGATTTCCTGGGATGACAAAGTGAGACCTTGGGACCTGAGGGTCTGAGGGGTGGGGGTGGGGTGGGAATTGGGGGTTGGCAGTCTTGTCGCCATCTTCACATTTTCTCTCAAGCTGGGTGGCTCCAGAGCTGCAGTCACTTGATAAATTCTGGCTAGAAAAGGTTAGATTAGAAGTGATCATTTGTCCAAGGCTGCCATGGAGAAGTGACCCTATTTTGGGGGGTCATGTGGGGAGCTCAGAGAAGGCATTCTCAGCTGAGGGATACGGAAGGGGTACCACACGATATCTGCTAGCCCTGAAGGTGACTCTAACAGCCTTTGCCTTCTACTTCAAGAGTTAATCTAGTGACTACTATTGATGTCAGTGGTGCAAACATCACCATATTTTGATTGCCTTGAGCAGGTATATTTTAGGTGGCTGTTTGCCCCTGACTTCAAGCAGCATTGATAGACATTACTATTAGTGAAAATTGCCAAATCCCTTCAAAACTACTTTAATGATTTATTTTGAGGGAGTAAAATAGAGGCCCACTTCTCTAAAGGGCTCTTCCTTTGCTTAAGCTTTTAAGCTTAGACTCTCTGTGTAACCCAAGCTAATGTGGAGGTTACAATCCTCTTGCTCATCCTCCCCAAGTCCTGTGGTTACCAGGCCAGCGCTATCACACCTAGTCTTCAAGGGTTTTAAGTCTATCAAGTTTCTTGTTTCTGAACACGCGAGTCGTACTTACATAGGGAGACCCAAATAACATTTCTTTTCATTTCACTGTCTGTGGTCATTTTTTAAAGATAATTGCAGTTATTATAAAATAATTATATTTTATAATTATAATTATAAAATTAAAATACAATTTTCTGTCTACTAATAAGATGAAAGAATGTGTCATATTATTTTAGCGATTTATTCTGCCTAATATGCTGTGCTGAGAACTTGTGTAGAGAAAGAGAAATTGTAAACAAGAAATCTTCCTAACTGATGACACTATATGCCGAAGGTGTAGGAGGTAGACATATAGAGAGGGAGTAGGCAAGGCGACCTAGCATGAATGCAAGGCAGGGACTTGAAGGGAGAGGGTCCAGGAAAGGAACTGTGCAGCCTAGCGACTGCATTAGTCTTTGCGTGTCAGGTAGAAACGAAGCTCTTTTAGGTTGGGTTCTGTATGAGGTGGCTTTGCTAGTTTGACTTCCCTGGTTAAGCATACTGGGAACTTCTGTTCCGAGGGCATGGATTTGCATTGAGGTTCTTTTCTGTAACAGGACCATTCATAGGTGCTGTGCATGGCATACACTGTATGCCTCTCTGGAGTAACTCAGGCTCGTAAGGCTGCTTCTGATCAGGGCTCTTTGTTCCTATAGCATTGTTCTGGTCAGATTGTTGTTAGCTTTCAGGACTTTTTTATTCTGAAATCTTAGTGTAGGTTAAGTGGATAGGTAGTTTCTCACAGGCCAGATCTCTTCTCAGATGCTATCTCCTGATGCAGTAGTCATGGCATGGTCAGTTTGCCTATCTACTTCCAGATCCAAATATGTCTTCTCTCAGTCACAGATGTAATCTGATATGTCGATATTTCTAGTTATTTTCTTAAGGCTACTTATGTCATAGTGCCGTAACTAAAGCTTTCATGCAGATATTCTAGAACTGACGATTTGGGTTCACTTTGGAGTTTTGTGTTTGTGTATGACACCCTGCAAAAAAATTTTAGGCCCTCCGTGTGAGAACACTCTCATGTGTTCACGGTACGTCTTGCGATGCCTGTTGTATCTAGATCGTTAGGCATGGCTGTACTCCTAACCTGCCCAAAGTCCTTAGCCAGGCTGCAGAGAGGATCACTAAGTCTCTCCAGGAGGGAGTGCCTGTTTCTCCTTTCAGCATCTCTCCTGCACCTGCACGGCAGAGGAAAACTGCAGGGAAGCGGGCAAGGTGTGTCTGTGGCATTCGAGGTCTACTCGTGCCTATATGGTAGACTTTCTGACATGTAGACATTTTAGCACTCTGGAGTAAGGAAAGGAAGTGAGAGTTTCCCGAAGGACATGCCCACATCAGAAGCCACCGCTTGAGTCTGGAGCCTCATTGATTGGTGACCCAAGCTTCTTTCTCCAAGTCTTAAGTGCACTCCTCTGACTCCATCCTTCAACTCCAGTCTATTTTCTCTATAAAATTAAGACATGGGAGTCTAAATGATCTGTCCCAGATTTGCATCCTAATTTGAATAGATGAATATAAAACCTTGTGTGTTGGAGAGAGCCTCTTCTTGGGCTGTCCTTTTCCCCTTCTGCCTAGTTCTGGTTGCCTGGGAAATCCTGAGACGTGCTACTGTCGCTCCTCATTGTGATTGAGCAAAACACATACATCTTTGTAGAAATCTTTCGAGTCATGCTTTAGGGGGATAGAGCTAATGGGACCTTGTGAAGTGGCTACTTACCGGCTCTTTCAATCTTGATATAAAGTGAGTCCTTAGCTCTAGTTGGCGCCCCAGTCCTTCACAAAGCACCTGCTACATACATTTCAGACATTGTTCAGGGCTCGCTCTGATCACAGGCTTAACAGATGAGCCAAGCCTCGAAGCTAATTTTCTTTTACAACTGTATTTCTTTTCTGTTGAGCACTTTTTAACCCCCCCCCAAAAAAAAAACCCCACGTGTACTTGGGGTCCTAGTTCAAACCCCATGTCCTCCACCCAAAATCTTTGATTACCATGGTCAGATCTCCTTGTACCTCTTTAGTATGCTGGGTCTCCCAGCTCAGTGTTGCTTCCCGAATGGCCTCCCTGTGGCCCTCCTGGCTCATGTGAAGCTGTGATGTCTGAGCCCTTATGTCCTCTGGACCCTCAGCATCCTCAGAGTCAGCTGGTGCAGAGCAGTTTATATTGGAATGTGGAACCGTGAAGGACTTGCTTTTCTGAACAACCTAAACGTTTGGGATGTGGGTCTGAGAGCCCAGTGTGTTCTCCAGTTAATAAAGTCTTCAGACTGACTCTTCTGGGATAAGTCTCCAGGACTCGGTTGCCTGTAATAGGGTCATAGAAGCTAGCTGTGAATGAGCCGACTTGGAATGAATGGGTAAATCATACATTTAAAGTTCTGGCACATTTGTGCCAAAAATTTGTTTAAACTGTGTTTACCTTGAGCTGGAAAGGCCTTTCCTGTGGATGTGATTATCTTAATGAGAATTGGGAAATAGAAGACGATTGTTAGAATTTCCTTATTGGAAGAGATACTAAAAATACCCAAGGGCTAATTGGGTTTGAATTAAGAGCCCCGGTTGTGTATTTGTTCTTTCCTCCGTGTCATGTGTGTTTTACTCATTTTTGGAGAGGGGGAAATAACATAATTTCCTCCTAGCCCCCATCATTTCCTCTGCTTCCTCCTGGCTTCTGGCCTTGCTTATAGCTTAGGGTTCAGATCTTGCATTTTTTCCACGCTTCCCCAGCCAAAGCCACTTTTTTCCTCTCTCCGTTTTCTGAATGTTTGGAAGTACATTGCCATGTTTGTTACCATCACTTGTGGAGGCTTTTTTCTGTTTTTTAGGCCTCCGGAGGGCCTCAGAGCCCCCACTCATCCCTAGTGAGCACACCAGGGACCCCGCCCTTGTAAATGACCTCGCCCCTGCCTCTGCATACACTTGCTTGTTAGTGATTAAGGAATGAGACAGGCCACCGGTGCTTCACTGCCTTCTCTATAGAAGCAAAGACTGGTAAAGAAGTGGAACTGAGTTAGTCTCTTTTGACCTCTTTCCAAGTCCCGGAAGAATGCTGTTATGGAGTAGGACTCTTGGTCTGTGGTAGCATGTGGGTACCCTAGACTTTTCAGATCAGGTTTTCTGAAGGTAGTCCTTGGCAGCACATCCGATTTATCACTAAATTCCAAAATGCTGCTTCCAGGCCACATAGGCTGAAGTTTCTTCTATATGGCTTTCAAAGCTGAATCTAGTCCTTTTCCTTCCTGGGATGGTTTAGTCTCCCCAAGCCCCTTATCTGCTTCCGGATGCCGTCTCCAGCCCTGGCTTTTGCAGTCACTTATGAAAAGAACCATCACTGGTCCAGACCACCATCCAGCCCCCATCATCGCTGTCTCTGTCTGGTAGAAGGACATGTGTACATGGTGTTTATTCTGTTGGGTGACTCTCAGGCCAGTCTGTTGAGCCTCAATAAACTGTAGGGTCCCCATTATGATTTTGATATTGGGATCCAAAGATTTTGGATACGACCCTAGGCATTTTTGTACTAAAAATTTTATTTGTAAATAAAAAATTTTATTTGTAATAAGAATTTCTAAAATCTCAAAAGAAGAATACCCATTTAATTAATTAATTAGCTAATTAATTAATTTTAGTGCTGGCAGTTGAACCCAAGGCCTCATGCATGCTAAGCAAGCTGTCTACCTCTGAATTAATACTTTCAGTCAAGTTGGATTGTTTTTTATAACCAGCATGTGAACTTTTAAGATAGAAAGCATTGCTTAATAAATCTAGTAAGCAATCTAGTGCTCAATTACAAGAGTATGCAGTCAAGCCATGTGGGGATTTTATCATGCCTTGAAATATAACCCATGTGAAGTACTGTGATTCTGTCCCTCTTGTGGTCACACATGACTGTAAAGATTAACATTTATTTTTGAGTGACAAGATATCATGAAATCTGTGAACACTGAGGTTGGTGGATGTGGTGATGGGAGAGTGTTTTCTGGATGCCAGCATGGGTCTGAAGGAAGAAGCCTCCAGTGGTGTGCCATGTCCTGTTCTAAAGCTGAACCTTTAACCTTTCATTTCGTGTTCTGCCCTTGTCAGTACAGAACAGATGTCTTCATTTTGATTCATCTTAGTGATATTGTGTCTATTTGGTGGCCAGTAGAGACACAACTTTTCTAGCTAGAATGCAGCCCAAAGAATGTTTAGGCTATGAATGTATATGATCTTAGGAGTTCAATGAGCTAAAATACTTTAGAAAATTATAGATATAGATCATTAAAAAAACTACATCTTAGTGCCACCATGTTTTGTTGTGCTGCAGTCTGATACTTTTCTTCTATTGGGGTGGCAGTTTGGGGCTTTCTCTGAGTTTAGATGTAGAAAAGGAAAGAATAGTTTTTTTTTTTTTTTTTTTAAATCAAAACAAAACAAAAAGCAGTTGTTTTAAATATAATTCCCGCGGGCCGCATGTCTTGACTCATTCTTTTGTATCCTTTCTCACACGCCATGCGGTTGACTCAGTTTACCTTCTGTGTTTCTTTGAGACAGGGTCTCATGTTGCTGCAGACAGTCCTTGAACCCTCTGTGCGCAGGAGGACGGCCTTGAACTGATCCTGCTGTCTTCACCTCTTGCGAGGCTGTGCTCGCAATGGCCATAGTGCAGTGAAACTGTCCAAAGCAACAGAACTAACACGTTAGGATGAAGCTGCCCCATGAGGGTATGAGGTGGTAGAGTGACCCGTCTCGTGGGTGGTTGGTTTCTGTGGTGCTGGGAACCCAATTTGGGGCTGCATTCTTTTTTAAATTTTTATTAATTTTTTGTTATTCATTACTCTTCTATTCCAGCAGTGGCTTCCCCTCTTTCCTCTCCCCCCACACTCCAATATCCTTTCTCTTCCATATCCCTCCCCTCCTCAGAAAAGGGCAGACTCCCGGGGATATGAACCAGATGGAATAAGCTACAATAAGACCAGGCACATACCATCACATCAAGGCTGGGCAAGGCAATGCAGTAGGAGGAAAGGGGTCCCTAAGTAGGCGAAAGGGTCAGGGGAAGCCCCCGTTCTGCTCCCACTGTTACGATTCCCACAATAACACCAAGCTACTCAGCCATAATATATATATATATATATATATATATATATATATATATATATATATATATATGCTATATGCAGAGGACCTAGGTCAGACCCATCCAGGCTCCCTGGTCTCTCAAGTTCTCATGAGTCCTGGTCAGTTGATCTGTGGGCTGTGTTCTCCTAGAGTATCCCTGACCCCTCTGGCTCTTCCTCTTGTTCCTCTGCAGGACTTCCAACCTCAGCCTAATGTTTGGCTGTGGTCCTCTGCGTCTGTTCCCATCAGTTGCTGGATGAAGTCTCTCTGGTCTCTTTGAGGATGATGCTAGGCTCCAGTCCCACCTCACTCTGCAGGCAGGACAGCTGTTGGTCAGAGGGTCTTATGGCTGAGCTGATGTCCCAGCCCCTCCCTCCACTTTGGACTTTGCCTGGT
Source organism: Mus pahari (assembly GCF_900095145.1). NCBI lineage: Eukaryota > Metazoa > Chordata > Mammalia > Rodentia > Muridae > Mus > Mus pahari. Next base: position 31,383,522 of record NC_034594.1, on the reverse strand, counting down.
TACAGAAGATGGCCGGTTCAGGAGTCTTTGCTTGGGTTCCTCTCAGATTCCGTGGAGTTTCTTTTGCCCTCAGTCTCCATCCGTAGGGCCACGCTCTTGTCCGGCAAGCGCACCCAGATGAGCCGCCCCCCCCCCCCTCAGTTATTGTTCTCTGTTCTGTCTGGTTTTGGTTTTCTTTCTTACTCAGGTTTAAAAAAAATAATTTTTGAAAATTCTGGTTGTAACCCTGCGTTATTTTGAGGTTTGGGGATTTGTGATAGACCTCCTTAAACTCTGAGAGTTGCACACTCGGTGTTGCAGTGCCATGCTAGAGGACAGTGTGCTGAGGCCCCCACCCCCACCCTGCACCTGCCTCATGCCTGCCCTTTGTGCTGAGGTTCCCCACACCCCACACCTGCCCTTTCCTTCCCTTTCACTTCATCCTGGACATTTTGCTTCTCCTTTCTTTTGAGGAAGGCTTCCTTTGATCTTTGTCTCCTCTTCCGCTGAAGCTTGGCTTGTTAGGTCACTAACCGGCGTAGCTACGAGGAAATACCTTCACATACTTAACTGTCTTGGACTGTAAATTCAGAAATGTTTGCCCTCCTGGGAATATCACCTTGTTATAAATCAGTGTTCCAACTGTCCACCGGAAAGTCATTCTAGCACATCATAAGGGACAGCCTCAACCTTACAGTGTTGGTACTTGTGCCTTTAACAGTTTAATTGCACTTTGGCCTATGCCAAGACAGCCATGCTGAATGAACTTCTTTGTAGAATGTAGTTATCTACAAAGTATTTTTTACAAGGAAGCCAACTTAGGAACTGTTTCTCAGAAAACAGAACCCCGAAGTTTCTCCCTTCCCTTCTCTTTTAAGTCTTCTTGTAGTCTGCCTTGCGTCTTGATCAGGCTGAAAATGAAGTTACAGGTAGCAGATAGAGTTTAGGCCTTTTAAAGCACATTTGGTGGTGGTGGGGCAGGGAGGTAACTTAGTTTAGAAACACCGAGATGTCAGAGCTGAACTAGAGTTAGAAAGGGAAAGAGACAGATGAGATTTTAGTTCTAGAAGAGAATGTTGGTCTGAGCTATTTGAAGAGGGCTGAGATGAGAAGGGAATTCCCTAGGGTGGTTGAACTACTCTGGGATTCAGGATCACACGGGAGGGAATGCCAGTTTGAGAGCCTTAGAAGATGAGCATTTGAAACTGGATGGTGGAATCATTTATCTGAGTTCAGGAGATTTTTTTTCTGAAACAGATTCTATTCTGTTAAACCCAAGTGAAGGGAGCGATCCAACTGCGAGTGCTCGGAACAGACTGGGTGTGTTTTCCAGCCACCCATTTGGGCAGAGCTGGAGACACTGAAACCTGGGCTACTCTTGGGCATGTGTGCCTGGGTATGTCATGGTGAAGAGAGTAGCTCAGGCTTCTCTTCTGCTCTGCACTTGAAGTGAAACACAATTTGGCAAGGAAATGGCAGGGTGGAGAGCAGAGTGTGGAGAAGGGAGCCCTGCCATTCCCCTGATGACCACAAGGGCAGCACCACTATGATTAACACTCTTGAGTAGAAAAATAAGGCAGAGGAGCGACATAAATACCAGCTGGGCTCTTTGCAGCATGCAACCCACCATTCTACCCTCAAAGAAAATGACAGATGAGCCCCAAACCAAACTTCTGAAACGGAATCATGGTACTAGTCAGAGCTGTTGGAAAATGCACAGTGGAGGATGGTATCTTGGTGCTTGCTGGGCAAAGTTTGGTGCTGAGGAAGCAGCAGGGTGGCTGATCTGGAAGTCTGGGGAATACCAGGTTGCCCTTGTTCCTAAGGTTCAGCTCCAGGGTGGAAGAGGTGGAGAAATCCCTGCATTTCTTGGGGTCTGGCAGAAATCACGCTCTTTCTCTGTGCCATCATCGTTCAGTCATGATGGCTCATCCCTGTGTGTGGTAAATAATGCTGACACGTCACAGAATAATGAGAAGCATGTGGATCATGACTGCTTTTAGCTAAAACTTCCCTAGAGATTTATTTAGGTTCTTTAATTATAGAGAGGTTGGGAGGCATGGCATATGGCTTTAGTTTATACTTATAAGTGCTGGCCTTGGGGATGAGTGTGTGTAGAGTTGCCAGGGAGGAAGAGGAGTATGTCCAAAAAAGAGATTGTGTTCTTTGGGGGCATTCTTTTTTTTTTTTTTTAAATTATTTATTTATTATATATACATACACTGTAGCTGTCTTTAGACACTCCAGAAGAGGGAGTCAGATCTCATTACAGATGGCTGTGAGCCACCATGTGGTTGCTGAGATTTGAACTCAGGACCTTCGGAAGAGCAGTCAGTGCTCTTAACCTCTGAGCCATCTCTCCAGCCCCCTTTGGGGGCATTCTTTTGGTCATCTAAAAAGAGGTGGAGCTCTGTGTCTGTAAGAGTTAAGAGCGGTGGCGTTATTGTGACTTGAAGTTGGTGTGTCTTAGAGCAAGGCAGCTTTTAAAGTGCTCAAATATTTTGGTACGTTTTCATGGCAGTTAGAAATCAGTCACTTTCAAGACTCTTAAAAGAAGAAACATCCGGGCTGGTGAGATGGCTCAGTGCTCTTACCCACTGGTGGCTCACAACCATCCGTAACAAGATCTGACGCCCTCTTCTGGGGTGTCTGAAGACAGCTACAGTGTACTTACATATAATAAATAAATAAATCTTTATTTAAAAAAAAAAAAGAAGAAACATCCCTTTTTTGTTTTTTATCTTATGCTAAAATTATGCCTGCCATTTGATGAATCAAGTCCTTAAGCAGTTAAGTACTGTTGGTTTTCTGTATCCATGGATTCAAGCAACCTTGGATCAAAAATACCAAGAAAGTACATTATGTTTGCACTGAACATGTTCAGACGACTCCCTTTGTCATTATTCCATAGTACAGCTATTTGTAGCGCTAGTATTGGAGGAAGCATTGTAGTCCTCCAGAGACGGTTTTAAGTATTCTGGGAGCTGTGCAGGGGTTATTTAGAAATACAACATCACTTTATACAAGGGGGCTTGAACATCCACCATTTGGGTAGCCAGGGAGAGTCGGGAAGAGGAATGTCAGAAGAAGCTGGGAGAAAAAAATTCTTCATAGGTACCAAGGGATAATTATATTCCTGTTTGGTCAGACAGAAAGAAGTAAGTGTTCAGCTTAGGTGTTTGGCCCACAGTAAACCCCTGGCAGAATTACTTAGTCATTTCCCCCAACCTTTTATGTGTGCGCATCTATGGGCCAAATGCTGTTATTCTTGTTTGAAGTAATTTTTCATTATTTGGTGCTGAAATAATATTATAGAAACAAAGCTAAATCCAGTCCTGGAACCACTTGTATTTCAACCATCCAAGAGAATATTCAGTAAATCTATGTGGCTAGAAAACTTCTTTTGTAGTCACTAATATACTTTCCTGCCTTGCATGCCAAAGATGACGATGTTAAGTGGCATCTCTGAACTATTATCTGCAAGTTGGAAAAGTGGGAGGGGAGGCAGGTGAGGAAGAAAAGTCCAAGCGATGCTCTCCTTCCCTGAATGAAGGTCACAGAGAGAATGAGACTGGATATGTATGTGTTTTATTAAGCTCACTCCAGCATTGTCCTTGTTCAGAGACAGTACACGCGTGCGTTCATCCTGTCTTGCACTGGTCATGTTACAGGTTAGATTTAAAGCTGTGTGCATAACGCAGGGATTAGTTGGCTAGAAAGCCTCTACCATGTGGGAGCTTATATTGTGGAAGGGGATAACAACGTCTGCTTCTCTTTACTTTTAATCATACGTTTATTCAACAGTACATTTAGTTTACTTATTACGTGCAAGGCCATGGCTAAGTCGACCTGAAGGTTACAAAGTCAGAGTGGGGCGGTTCGCCTCTGGTACCACACAACAGTCTAGCAGGAGATAAGATAAGGAAGCTTAGACTATGTTTGAACTCCTCTGTGCCTCCAGCTTGCTCCTTTGTCACACTGTGACCCAGCCAAAGGCAGAGACTGGGTCAGTTCTGTCTCTGTCATTTCATTCTGGAAGGTGGTATGAAGGTACGTCCTTGTTTGTGCCAGTCTCGTGAGATTTGAAATGAGTAACATAAATGGGTTGTGGAAAATTCTAGTAAATGGAGTAAAAATTCTAGTAAATGGAGCTGTTCCTAGCTCTCAGTCCTGCCTTTTCCACTCCCAAGTCCTGCAGCGAGACAACTCAGCATGTCTTTTGTTCCTTATTGGGACCCTGTGAAGTCCTTCTCAGGTCCCCTTCCATATGCCCTCCCCCATCATGGAAGTGCCCCTGAAGCCTGTGTCAGCCTGTTTCCCTGCTAGTCTGGCCTTTGTTTATGCCCAGAAGCTCTTTGCCTTGCAAATTCATTCTTTGGAACTAACTTTCCACCTCTTAAAATTTCTCTTCTCCGACTCCAATCCCTACCCTCTTGGGCCTCTTGTTTTGCTCTGTGTTGCTCTCCACATTATCAAGAGGCATGAGCTGTTCATGTTTGTTTCTTCTTTGCTTTCCACTCAGAACTCACAAAAGAGACTGAATATTTTATATTCCCAGCTTGTTCTCGACACACTTTCAGTAAAATCATGTCAACTCTCAGTAAATAATGTATTAACAATGAGAAGTAGAAACTTGGCAAAAGTATTTATCATATTGGTCAGAGTTTTTTCATTTTTTTTTTTTTTTTCAATGAAAGAGGGACATTTATCTTGTTAGTAAAACTCAAGGAGGGACAGACCAACAGGAGGACTAGCCTCAGTGTCTTGGTAGGGGAGTTCTGTCATCATAAGGTAAGATGAGAAGTTGGGCTCCAGGTAGTGGCCAAGAACCATGGTGAACTCCACAGTAGCCAGTGGGTCTTAAGTTCCATCTTGCATTGTGAAGTTCTGTATTTAGCTTCATAGTAGTCACAACTGGGTGGCATTTGAATGTGTTTTGCTAATGTTTGGGAAAAAATATTTTTTATTATTATATTGATGCTTCCATAAATTGATAATGCTTTCTCATTATATCGAAATGCTTGAGTATTGCCCTGGACAATACAATCTCAATATTATCCAGTTGTGGACATGGCAATGTGACATTTTCTCCTTGGCTATCTCAATTACCTAGATTTTAATAGAAAGACATGCACGCATGTGTGCGCACACACCCACACGTGCAGGAGAGATAAATAAAATTTCATTTTAAACTAAATAAATCAATATTATTTGCTTAGTAGGGAATTCATGGGGAAAAAGTAAGTGGGCCAGAAAGATAGATATATTGATTTGTATACTTTAAAAGTTGGCAAGAAATAAAATGTGATGATTTACCTGTTCTTTGAAGCAAATCACAGAGGCCCTTAGAATACCCAGTGGTATCTGCTAAGCATATATTAACCAGCTGAATCCTCCCACGTTTTTCCTTGCAGCTTTGCTTTGTCGGATGAAGCATACAGATCCCTCCGTGATCAAGATAAAGATCAATGCATTCTCATTACTGGGGAGAGTGGAGCAGGAAAAACAGGTGAGACCACCACCAAACTGATCTTGCCCTCTCTGGAAGGTGGCTGCTGCCGAATGACAGCAGGAAAGGAGCCGGGTGGCCCCCAGGAGCCAGGTGTCCACAGCCGCTGTACAGGGGCTGATGCCCACAGTTGGTGTTCTGTGGACAGCACATCTTGATGGAAGGGTCAAGGCACCATCAGAGTGCCATCCAGTGTAAGTCCCAGCACTGCTTCTCAACCCTCCATTGCTGTGACCCTTTAATACAGCTCCTCCCAACCATAAAGTTATTTTCGTTACTATGGAATTTTGCTACTGTTAGGAATTTCAATGTAAATATATGATATGCAACTCCTGTGAAAGGGTCATTTGATCCTCTTTCCCCCAACACCAAAGGGTTTGTGACCCACAAGTAAAGAACCACTGCTCTAGAGTCTTTTGTTCCTAAAGAATCGAGATTATGTAGATGTTGACCCATGCATGCAAGGGCAGGCTGTGCTTCTAATAAAACGATTTCAGTGTGGTCCTGAATGAGGAAATGGTTTTATTCTGGAAAGATTTGGGAATACTATTCTCTGTATCCAAACTCAGAAAGGATAAAACTGTAGCAGACAATAGTTTTGTTTGTTTGTTTGTTTGTTAAAACAGGAGGGCAAAGGGGTTTGGGGTAGGGTGGGATTTTCATGTTTCTCTGTAAAATGCTTACAGGTAAAACTCTCATAACTGGCCTTCCTCTGAGTATGCAGAAATGTGGCTGTGTTTCCATCTTGTATGTTATTTTAGTGACTAGACTTAACGCTTTCGGAGTCTTCATTGATCAAGAAAAGAAACTTTGCCACAATGGTGCAGCCAGCTGAGTCCATCTTAGCTCAGCCTTGAAAGCTTTCCTCTCAGCTTCAGGATGGCTTTTCTTGTATCTGACTCCTTGCACTTTTTCATGGGGCATCCCCTGTCCCACAGCCCCCCGTAATGAACAGGGAAATGTGCGCTAAGTGACCAGCTTCTTTCCTTGAGCCCTCTGGAGACATACTGCATGGATTCTTTGGGTGTGGTGCAGGCTGTGGGTGCTGAAGGGGCAGATATGCAGGAATCCCCAAGTCACACAAGCATAGTGTCATAGGTTGGAAGAGATTTTAGTCATAGGCCATCCCATATAAAATCTTCCACATGGGGCAGCCAAAACCCTTGTGGTGATGGAATGTTTTTAATACTGTATTTGACTTACAGGTTCAACTAGTAAGTTTTTCTTCACCTACCTCTGTCTCCCAAGTGCTAGGATTTCAATGCTCACTAACATACCCAGCCTCAAGCTAGTATTGGTGGACAAGATTATTTCAAGTCTACATGAAAAATCGTTTATAAAACAAACAAACAAACAAAACTCCCGTTTTTGTTGTTCTTGTTCTGATTGAAGTTTTGAGGAACTGGCACATCCTTCTTTTGTCTTTTCTCAAAGTTACTATCATATTTGGGTGATCATAGCAGTAGTTATTTTACTCTGAGCATTTGAGATGTGCTTGGTGCCATATTTACATACTACCCATTTTTATTGTGGAGAAATTGAGACACAAAATGGTTCAGTAGTTTTTCTGAATATCTCTGTTACATTTACTGTTGCTGTGATAAAAACACCTTAAGGGAGAAAGGGTTTATTTTAGCTCAGATTTCCGGGTTACAGTCCATCATAGCAGAGAAGTCCCAGGAGCTTGAGAGAACTGGTTACATTATTTCCACAGAGAGGGATGAATCAATTAGTTTATGACTGTGTTCTCTTGCCTTCTCCACTCATACAGGTCAGGATCCCTTACTTAGGGAATGGTACCACCCACAGTGGGCATGTCTTTCTATCTCAATTAACATAAGACAGTCTCTCAGAGACATAGCCCCAACCAACCTGCTCCAGACAATCCATTGACGGTCTTTTCTCCCTGTGATTCTACAGTGTATAAAACCTCTACACTAAATGTATACAATGAGTCACAGCAGGGCTGGGATTTTTGAATGTAGGTAATATAGTTTTAGAGTTCTGAGTTTTATCCCCTATCTGTTTTTAGACCTGAATCTTTTTGTCTTGGTGCTTCTTTATGAGCACTTATCTAATATTACCCATTTGGTAGGTCCCCCTTTCCTAGCTTCTGCTGTCTTTTTAAAGGAGGAATTATGTTTTGTGTCTATGTATAGTCAAGTGATTAAATGTATCTCATTGTTCAATTTGAGGAGCTAGCCTCATGTCTATATTTGAGTAATTGTACCAGTTTTGCCCAGGATATTTTAGTTATTTATAAGGTCTACTGTAGAAGTTAATTGATTGATTTGCTTAGCATTGGACATCTTCATCTCTCTGTAGGCTCTCCTTAAGTAGTTTCAGGTTCTCTCTAATTAATCAAATGTCTTCTGCATTTATACTTGCACTAGCATTGCTTATTTAATCTTTGAACTAATATATGTCATTTCTACAGGATAAGTGCACCTGAACGGTTCTGATTCATCTCAAACTAACCATATGTAGAATAGATTTGGTTTTTCTTTTCTCTTTACCATTCTGACTTCAGTGAATTAGACCATATTGTGTCATAACCTTGTTCTGGAAGTATACCTGTCAGTATTTTTAATACCATCCTCTCCCGTACCTTACATTCAGGTCCACGTCTATTCCCATCAGTCTGTCTCTGGAAAATTCCGCATACAAGGTTGTCCTTCCTTTCTTTTTGTTCACATGGAGCCTTGAGTCCAAGCCACCAGCTGTGATTTCCCGAGTACTATTCATAGCCATTCTAAGGAGTCTCTTGTTCCCTTCATATATCCAAATCTCTCTTAGAGACCTTGTTTTTTGGCCGTTTAGAATATGGGGACTTTAACCTGAAGAGTCACCGTGGGGGGATGGCTTGCCCTTTACTTGTTTCGTCTAATTCTTTCACACAAAGGCTACCACAGTATCCTGTCTCTTTAGGATGGCCAGCGTAAGTGGTGGGGAACAACACCGAGCTATTTAAATGTTGATGCACTTGCTTATTTATTTCTTTGGCTTTAAAAGCATAAGATGCTTTCCAGTGGCACACTGGCTTAGTTGCTTGTTGTCTTTCTCTGGTGGTGAGGTGGCCCTTACAGCAGGGGTCTGTAATCTAGCTGTAACTCATGCCTCTCTCTTATCTTGTCCTTTTTGATTATGTCCGGCAGTCCACCTGTTCATTTCTCAGAGCTTCCTTTCTGTTTTCTCTTGGAGGGAGTTCTTTACTCAGTCTTCTTGGTGACTAATGCCTTTTTAAAAAGGCATTCCGACTATATCACTTTGTTCTTAAGTGAGTCATTTGGAAGTGGGCTGTGGTCACTTCAATCCATCCTGGCCACTTCTTCACCTCCTTTGAGCATATTTCTAAGAAGTCAGCAGTCTCTTAATTAGCCCCAGCAATGTAGGGCATCCTTCTCAGAACTGTTAACTTTGCCACGTGTTCCTGAAGCCAGGTTCCATCTCTTGATAGGCTTGTGACTCTTAAGACACAGGGCAGAGGTGAATGGTGCTGCTTCATTCAGAAGACTGGTGTTCACACTTTCTGAGAAGAAGAAAAAAAAGCAGAAGAAAACCACCTCATTCCATCAGCAGAGCACCTCGTTGCACGGGGCTCTTTCTTTGTTCTCACGATTTTGATGTTCTTGTTCTAATTGAACTTTTGAGGAACTCTTGTGCTTTTCTGCTTAGTAGCTGCCATATTGGCTTTCATGGCCTTGACTGTCACCTGTAGTCCTTCCATTTCTGCTCTCCTGGATGGATTCCTTCCTCAGGTTCTGGAAACAGTGTGGCTTTGCAGGACTGTCATATTTGCAGCACACAACATAGGTACTGCTCAGCCTGAAGCTGGAGGGGCTCTCAGCCTTAGTTTAGAGGCAAAGGCTGACCAGCTGTTGATGGCTGATATTACTAAAACAAAGGAGATGTAGAAACACATGGACTCTAATAATTCACATGAACATCCATATACAAAACAGACTATTAGAACTACACCCCTGGGAAGCCTCCTGCCATGGGCTGGTAGGTAGGCTGGCTGGCTTTCCGCAGAAGTAGTTCTTGGATCTTCTTTTAACATTGCCCTGAGGTTACTGGAAGCATCTGGCCTGTTTTGGAGGTGTTGAGCTTCAGCTGTCCATTATCACCAACCTTGTGGTGTGGAGAGGTGGTGCTGTACTCCAGAGCAGCTGGTGTCCATACTCTCTCATCTGCACTCTTGGTAGGCACTAACTTCTAAGCCCCCTTCTCATGGATCTTAATGGTATCTCCTTACACCCAGTCCCTGTGGAGACCCAGGTTGTGGTGGTCTTTGTACCTTTCTCTGTGTTTCTATATTTTCAAAACTGGTCATAGAAAAGTTGCCTCCAGTTTGACTATGATGTTAAGTTGTTACTAGACTCTAAAACGCAATAAAGCCCAGGATTTGTGTGTGTTTAAAAGTCTCTGTTTCATGGAATTATTTATGAGAAAATGAAACGGTAGAAGTTAAATATAGAAATTGCATTATGAGGAATTTGGGAAGGAGAAGAGAAGTCAGACTACATTCGAAATCATCGTATTCACAAATTTAATAATTTTAGTTCTGCACACATGCAGCTATTTAACTTTTGTTAGTAGGTACATGACACGGAATAGAATTGCCATGTACAAGGAGTCTAAAATGTACATTATATAAAGTGTTTTCATTTAGAATCTATACTTTGTAGTTTAGACAGAACTGCTATGTGGTGTCAGAGGGCTTATTTTATATGAAGTAATTAATTTAACTGGGCCATAAAAACCCCTTGGCAGATGATGATGTTATTAGTTGTAAACACTGGAAATGCTCTTATGCTACTGGGTTATATAATATGGGCTTTTAGGGAGAGGCATGAACTCTTTGAGTGCTTTGGGGGTGCTGTTTAATTCATCACTGCTGTGCTAAATAAAAAATTCATCATGCCTTTTAAAAGTGCCCAGCTATTTCCAGGCAGTCAACTTGGAGTTCACTCCTGTGAATTCAGATCCTTCGTGGCAAACTATTCAAGCTTCAGGAAGCAGCATATGATGGAGCCATCCGATCAGCACGCCTCCTAGGACGTGGGTACATTCAGCATCTGAAACCACTGTCCTGACATAGCAAGCATTCTAAGTTATTCAGTTGCTGGCTTTACAGTTCCATCAGTTTCTAGGAAATCATCAGCTGTCTGCTCACAGAGTTCTGGAGCCTGCCTTGCACATCAAGGCCTTTGGGTCTAAATCCCTAAATGACCTGGGTCCAGTTTCTGTGTACAATAGCTCTCGGACCGCAGCCACTGACTTTAGCATTGAAAACACCATGCTGGAAAAGAACAACTAAGCAGGCTCAGGGCCAAGATGCACCAGGTTCTGTTCTGCCTCTTGCTGACACATGTATTTTATATGAATCACCATAGAGTCTGTGGCTCTCTCAAGAGGTAGACTACATATGATTTTATTTCAGTGAAAATGTTTCTAGGCACATTCCTCTTATAGTAAAGCCTACATCTCTCTTTCTCTTCTTTTTCTATGTTTTATTTACTTATTTATTTGTTTGTGTGTGTGTGACATGTGTGTCATGTCACACGTGTAGAGGTCAGAAAATAACTAGTGATGATTGAGTCTTCTTCCACCATGTGTGTCACATGTATCAAACTCTGGCTGCCCGGCTTGACTGCAACCACCTTTACTCATTAAGCTGTTTTGCTGGCCCCATGACTGTATTTTTTATCAAAAAAAAAAAAATTCTTGTCTTTTGTTTTCATTGATGTACCTCCTGTCTGATTAGTTTGGGATATGCTGTAGCTGGGTTGTGAAGCCCTGGGGACTCTGAAGCAGAAGGGCTGTTTCATTGAACACAAACATGGCTTCATTGGTGGAGCTGTTCTTACTTTGTTTGTTTGTTTGTTGAGACAGGATCTCGCTATATAGCTCTGGTTGTCCTGGAAGGCTGGTCTTGAACTCAGAGAGTCACTTGCCTCAGTCTCCTGAGTGTTGGAATTAAAAGTGTGCACCACCACCACCTGGCAGGCATTCATACTCTTAATGTCTCTCAAATGCCAGACCTTTGTAACAGCTGGGTCTCTAAAACTTAATCACGAGGACAGAGAGGTGGATAAATATATCAGAACTCCTCCCCCCCCCCCTCTCTCTCTCTCTCTGTGTGTGTGTGTGTGTGTGTGTATGTATGTGTGACTTATTTGACCTTATGTGACAGGCATGCTATTACGTGCATCTGTGAATGCAACTCTTGCAGATGTTTATTAACTCTTACACAAATTTACTAAAGCTTTATTACCAAAAGCTTGTATTTGTATGTTTGCTTATACTTATAGCCCCATCTACCCAGTCCTGAGACTGAATCCAAGCAGAGCCCAATAGGAGAACATGCAGAGGTTTTAATGCCTTTGGGAGTCCCATGTTCAGGATCACATGTCTGGGTTGTTTTTGTTTTTTTTGTTTTTTTTTTTTTTCCTTTTTCACCAACCACCATTATACAATGCTCTCTCAATAAAATTTATTAAATGTGAACTCATTTTAAGTTTGGTTATGGGACACATATGTAATAACATTATTCAAACCCAAGGCCAAGTGCCAATGAATACAGACAAGTTAGTTATCTTTTACCCTTATAGTCCTTTATTTATTTATTTATCTATCTATCTATCTATTTATTTATTTATTTATTAAAGATTTATTTATTATAGCTCTCTCTGGCCCCTCCAGCCCTGCTTGCACCCAAAGATTCATTCATTTGTTGTATGTAAGTACACTGTAGCTGTCTTCAGACACATCAGAAGAGGGTGTCAGATCCCACTACCGATGGTTGTGAGCCAATATGTGGTTTCTGGGATTTGAACTCAGGACCTTTAGAAGAGCAGTCAGTTCTCTTAACAGCTGAGCCATCTCTCCAGCCCCCCTTATAGTCCTTTAAAGTCTCCAGAATGAGTTATCTGTAAGCTCTTTTCATTTCTTGTAGGAATTAATTATGGGATAGATGTCCTGAGCTAGAAGTATCTTATTATATGTAGGTCACCTGTCTGGGAATGCAGAATATGTGCTAAACCTTAAATGCGCTACCGTGTTTGAGAAGAGATTTGGCCTTGAAAGTCATATTTTGTCTAGCTGCTAACAGAACTGCAAGTTCAAGTTTCATGTAGACATAAATTTGAATGTGCCTGGGTTAGATAACATGATGCAATCTTCATTGATTCTAAGCTGTGTGGTTACATTTTGCCAAGATTAAGACTCTGTATTTGTAGACTTACCAGTTAGTAATTTAAAAAGTAGATTTTGAACCCTGGAAGATGATATCCAAATCTCCCCTATCTTCAGCAGTATATGTTTCCTTTATAGGGGTTATTACATGAAGATTTAGTTTTTATAAATACATAAAGATTTGAATACAGATTCAAATTTATTCAAACTTTAGAATTTAAAGGAAAGAAAGCTGAATGCCTCATGTGATAAGCATGATCTCCTGTTCCCGGCATGGAGAGGCATGGGAATGTTCATAGGGCACAGCCATGTAGCTTGTCCTTACATTTACTAGTGATTTTAAAAGTAGCAGCTGTCTCATGAACTATTTGTGTTAAAGATGAGATATTATGTCAGTGAAAAAATTTAGGCGTTACCTCTTTTACACAGCATGGCTTTATTTGAAAAAAACTGTGTGTCTTTGAGTGTGAGGGCGTGGTATCGAGGTCAGAGGACAACTCCAGGAGTTAACCCTTACCCTCTACCCTGTGGCTTCTGCATGGGCTACAAGGATCTCAACCAAGGTTGTTGGGCATGAGCAGCAAGCATTTTTTACCCACTGAGCCTTCTCCTTGGCCTCATGGAAAGAAATGTATTTTTAATTCCTGTTTCTAGAAATGAATTATTAAAATGAGTTGTGTAGTAGAATTCCTTAAGGAAATTAAGGATGTGAGCACAGATACTTTCTACCAACTTAGAATAAGTCTTTAAAACTTGAGTTACATCCTTGAAATATACTTAAAAACTATTTGGATTGTTTCAGTATATTTTAAAGCTAGTAAAAGTGCTTATCTTCCATTGAATTAAACCATCTTTACCTGCCCATAGGTTCTGTAGGTTTATGTGTATTGGAATAGGTGATGTAAACCCAATGCACATTCCACAAGATCTGCTTCCAGACTCAATCCTGCCTCTTTCTGGGCCATCCATAGGCTCCAAGAGGCCATATCGGAATCACCAGTGGGCTCTTGTTCCATCCCCTTCCCTTCTTCCTCAGCTTCATCTGGACCAAAACTGGATTTCCAGAGGAGCCATTGTGGTTGAGTCTCAAGTTTGAGGCATGACTGAAGAAAGCTCCAGTTACTGGAATAAACAAAGCAGCCTGGGCCTTTAATGTTTTATTTTAGTTTAACTAACAGAAAACTTACCATTTTATTTTATTTAAAGCATGTTCTGTTTTAAGAGAGTTATTTTGTTATAAATAGATTCAGTTTGCTAGCTTTTGTAAAGAGAAGAAGGACCAGAGACTTATCTCAAAAAAGGAGACAATCCTTAGTATATATAAGTGTAATGGTATGTAGTGGAGCAATGACTGATACTCTAGAGACAGGAAATGAAGAAGGGCCAGGAAGTGTGTTGTATGACAGTGACTGTAGATGTAGACACCATTTCTAGAGATCCTGTGCAGAGCCCAAGACCCAGCAGCCAGGATGTCACATTCATCAGATCTAGAAAGAGGAGTGCTAGTTCAGATCAAGGGTAGAGGGAAACTTGGCCACTAAAGACTCAAGGGAAATGCAGAAAGTATACAGAATTCCTGATGATAATAGGATATGTGTTTGGGGACTGTCTTAGGGTTTTCACTGTTGGGAAGACACCATGACCATGGCAACTCTTATAAAGGAAAACATTTCATTGGGGCTGACTTACAGTTTCAGAGGTTCAGTCTGTTATCATCACAGTGGTAAACATGGTGGGAAAGCGTGTAGGCAGGCATAGTGCTGGAGGAGCCAAGATGTCTACATCTTAATTCTCAGGCAGCAGAAGAAGGCAGCAGTATATATACCACACTGGGTGGAGGTTGAGCATAAGAGACTGCAAAGCCTGTCCCCAAGGTTACACACTTCCTCCAACAAGGCCCTAGCTCCCAATAGTACCAGGTCCTATGGGCCAAGCATTCAAACACACGAGTCTATGGAACCATTCCTACTTAAACCACACAGGGACTTTGAATAGAGGCAATTTCATTAGATCTCGCAAAGTTAAAAAGATCATTGCACTTTTATGGTTGTTAAAAGGAGGTAGCAATAGTGGATCATCACAGACTACTAGAGAGTTTGTATGGATCCATTTGGATTACCCAGAAAGGAAACTGGATCAAGATTTAACTCTACTCCCTGGATTGAGATTTAACTCTAGTATACACCCTCTACCTATAGTTCTTAAGACTCTCCCGGTTTGTTTCTTTCCTTATGCCATAAATGTTGGTACTTCCAAAGGACACCAGAGCTATGTAGATTCTTGGAGCTTCTTACTTGCTGTTAGTTGACACTTTATTGTTCAGGCACCCGCATGCACATTCACATGCTGTTCAGTTTGAGGAGATGTTACTATAATCTATCTAAAGCTTCCCACGAGAAACAGCCATGCCAGGGTAGCCTTAGTTCATCCATTTGCAGGTTCATCATCACATGCCTGAGAAGGGCTTCCTACCCACCGATAGTAATACCAAATAAAGATGTGAAACAATGCTAGATTTGCATACCCTGACTACCCAGACCAGCGTATTTTGTTCTGCTTGCTGGCTCTTAGTTGAGCATTTCCCAGATGTTGACTATGGATTATTGGAACTAAGCACATCAACAGACTCCTTGGCAAATAAACTTGAAGGATATGTAGCATTCTAGAGCCTCTTTGGAGTTCTGCAACATGCAGGGGCATAAGAAAGGCTCTAAGAAGCCCTCTGATGGGGACACGTGCTTCACTGTATTTCCCTCGCTGGGGACCCACATTCATTGGCCTTGAATCACCTTCTCTTTGAACACATGCTGATATGCTATCCCTTGGAATTAAGTGTTATGGATTATGTGATGATGTGTGATGCTTCTTGGTCATGACGTTTTGTGGAGGAATAGAAATCCTAACACACCATGTTAGCTAAGTATTATCTGCTCTATGTGATGGGTTCTTCATCAGCTTGACTTTCAGGGTTACTTATAAAATGTACAAAAATGACTGCCCCAGAAAGATAGTAAATCCCCATTAGTTGCTCAGTTTGGGAACTGAAGAGTAATCAGCCTGACCTAATTGTGAACAAACTGATTTGACTCAGAAACTATTTTGAAGTAAAGCAGTTCCTTTAAACTTCAGAAATACATTTGGCAAAGATGTACAGATGCCCAAGTTATTTTTGGCTTGAATCACAAACAGAACATAGATGTATGTGTTTGATTACTCCGAATGTGAGTCTCCTGAGATTTTTGTTGACCATATAACTTAGCTTTTGTTTTTAACAGCTCAGAAATAGGCTTCAAGCGCAAGCCATATTCTAACTAAATTGATGATATGTCAGTTTAAAATGCAGAGCTGAAAAAGTTTCCAAAACATGTGTCTACCCAACAATAAAGATGTTTGGAAATGCAGCTAGTGAATCCTCTCTCCAAGTATGATTCAAAGATTCTTTAGAATTGAGTAACATGGCTGTTTCCCTCCACAGAGGCCAGCAAGCTTGTCATGTCCTATGTCGCTGCAGTGTGCGGAAAAGGAGCAGAAGTTAATCAGGTCAAGGAACAGCTTCTCCAGTCCAACCCTGTCCTGGAAGGTAAGGATTTCATGTTTGGTCCTTGTGATTCAAATAGCAAACTGTGTTCAGTTCACTTCAGCTGCCCAGTGTTCAGGGAGGGAAGAGTAAATGGTTCGACCAAAGCCTGTAGAGGAATTAAACCTTGTGAGGTTTGGTTTCAAGTACTGAAAAGAGGCAATAGCTTACTCATGGAAAAGGAACTTTTCCCATTAAAAAAAATACTTTTGCCATTCCATTTTTATTTAACTTACTTTGGTTTGCTTTTAAGACATTGACTGTTTTTGCAGTTGAAGGGGCAGTGATGTTTTATTATTTATGGTAATGCCTGTGGCTGGTTATGTCTGTTGTCATGGAAATCAAGGACTGAAGAAAGCCCGAATGCTATCTAGTTCTCCCAAGCTTTGTTGTTTTATATATATATATATATATATATATATATATATATATATATATATATATAAGTGTGTGTGAATGAGTAAGTCTTTTTCTTAAATCATGAAATTCCAGCTTTTCCTTATTGGAGGGAGGCTGTTAAATTTGCCTAATAGTATAAGTGTGTCAGTGTTGTGACTAACACAGTTGGAGCACCAGTTGGATTTCTTAGCCTTGGAGACGCTGTGCTGGGTGGGAGGCCTGCTCTAGCATTGCCAGGTGCCAGTTACACCTTTGTACCTGTTGGGATAAAAAAAAAAAAAATCTCCGAACATTAGCACTGTCCCCCAGGAGTCAAAAGCACACTTTTAGAATCTGGGCTAGAGGAATAGTTTGATTCAAGCCATTGCTCCAAGCACAGAAGGACAAGATTGAAGACTAACGAAAGCAGAGCTGTCTTGGGATTGGTAGACATTTCTTGACATGGAGGGTCGCAATCCCTCCCTGTTGCCTTTTCTACTCTGCCTGGGCCCCTCCTTCCCTCTGGGAAATCTTGAACTCTGAGCAGTGACTGTGGCCATGTGCCCACTGAGGTGCCTGACTGGCAGCATAGGAGGGGCATGGAGCCCAATAGGCTATTACGTTTTGATCTCTCCTCCATTTAGTACCCTTTTCTTTTAAAGATTTATTTATTGTTATCTGTAAGTACACTGTAGCTATCTTCAGACACACCAGAAGAGGGCATCAGATCTCATTGCGGATGGTTGTGAGCCACCATGTGGTTGCTGGGATTTGAACTCAGGACCTTTGGAAGAGCAGTCAGTGCTCTTACCCACTGAGCCGTCTCACCAGCCCCCTCCATTTAGTACCTTAACTGGTTGAGTCCGTAAGAAGTGGCATTGCTACGTTTTACTAATCTGAGATCTGGCCCTTTTGCTTCCTGCCTCTGCTTTTAGGTTATGCGCTCTGCATGAGCTGATTTCGGCACAGGCTTATTTTAGGAATGCTGTGGTCTAAAGGAACAACGGGGTGGAATGCTGTAGCTTGCATTTTTGACTAGGATCTTTTTATTTGGTGGTATTTGAAATGAGGCTGCAGTGCAGGAAATGGACGAAATGTCCACTGTGGGTGTGTGTTATCTTTTATGGGAAACGCTTCGCTTTTTAACTGGAGCGGCTACTGTAAATGAACGTTTAGAACAACGAACTTTATGAAAAAACAAAAAAAAAAAAAAACAAAAAACAAAAAAACCAACCAACCAACAACTGTGGAATGTGTCTCGGGTGTTCTATAATGGAGTACTTGTTTGAGATTTCCAGACTCACAGTAAAAGACTTGAGTGTTTAGGGTTGTGTTTGGTAAGATGCAGCTCAGATTTGTTTGAGGAAAAGATGGTTACGGCTTGCAGATGGGACTCTGAACCAAGTTCTGGAGCAGCCCTTCACGTCCCCCTGACTGTCAAGCCACAGTACAGTGATCTCTATCTCTATGTGTCAGCATCTTGAGCCGGGCTTTAGGCCTGTTCTAATTAATTAATTAGTTGACTTGGCAGGCCTACATTTCAAACCTGGCATAAAGGACTAGCCCATAAAAGCGTGGGAAACGTCACAGTTTAGTGGTGGCCAGGCCAGGTGTCCACTGTCATCAAGGCTGCGTGCACAGATGACTTTTGCTTGGCAGTGAATCTGTGAGAATCCCCTTTTCCTCGGCGTGTTTCCTTTGGTGAGTGTTTGCAGTGTTTCCCCTCTCAGTGTACAGCATGTCAGCCGATCTCCTTTGGAAGTGAGAGTTTGCTGTCAGGAACTTAAACCACACTTGGCCCAAGCACCTCTAAATATAAGGAACCTTCTCTGTTGACTTTGTAAATTTTGACTTAACCTATCTTGAGCCAGCCATGTGGTGTTTGTTTGTTTGTTTGTTTGTCGACATAAGGTCTGGCTAGCCTAGTATTTACTATGGAGAGCAGGCTGGCCTTCAGCTCACTGAGATATGCCTCTGAGAGTCGGGATTAAATGCTTGCACTACTGCATCCAGCCAATTACGTGTTTTTTAAAAGTAAAAAGCTTGATACAGGACCAGTAAGATGACCCACCTGATAGGAGGGAACCAACTCTTAAGTTCTCCTCTGACTTCCACGTGCCCACCTCCAATAAGTAATAAACAAACAAGCAAACAAATGGTTTTTAAAGGACATAAAACATTGATTTAATAGGAGATGTCACACATTGGGTTTGGCTGCTAAATGGTCAAAGTTGGTGTCCCCTAAGAATACCTCCTTCTCTCCAGGTGATTCTTTCAGGACTAGGTGGCCTCTCAAGGTCTTTTGCTCTGTGACACTTCTTTGTCACCCCAACCCTCATTTAACTTGATGAAGCAAGCCATGGAGGCTTCAGAAATGTGGTATCTAGCCTCTTATTCAAAAGGTTCATTTCGTTTAGCCACATCTTCCGGAATGGAGCCGCTAGTCTCAATTGTGACTCGTTGTCACCAAAACAGCTTGGGTTGGAGGGGGCCTTGGTAGAAATGTTTTGTGTCTTGCAGGGTGTACTGGGCCGGCCTGGGTTCCCTTCTGGATTTGGGATGTTCTGTCGGGGCATCCACAGGGAGCCTTTCTACATATGTGACCTGTACTTATACTACTCTGTTCTCGCTTTGCATCACCCCAGCTTGGCTTGTGCGGGTTTGTGCACAGGCTTGGTGAAACAGTCCATTTGCCTCACAGCTACGCTGTCCATCTGTGTTAAACATGACCATTCTGTGCCCGGGGCAGAACCACCCCGCAGTTCTCATGGGCCTTCATTTCAAAGGTTGTCCCAGGGCAGATTGGTCTTCTGGAAGCACTGAGATCAAAACAGACTTGGTCTGTGCATTTTGGGTCACTTTGTGTTCTAGAAAGTTTCATATAGGTCTGCCTGTTGGGCATAAGCTAACAAAGTCTGTATCGTTTTTTTTTATCTTATTTGAAATGACTCATTTTCCAACTCTCAGTATAGTTCTTACTGTACTGTAGTTATGTAATCACATTTACATAAATAGCTTTATTTCAAAATTAAACGGTTTTCAGTTTCACATGCCTCCTGCAATCTATATTCCTCACCCACATGCACCAAATCTATAATAATAGAAAATGATTTCTGAAATAACCCAACGGGTAGTTTTGGCGGAGGACTAGGCACCTGCTCGCTGCCCACTAGATTCCTATGTAAAGGAGTTAAACAGTGTCAACCTAGGCAGGATTAAGTTTAGAGTAGTGCTTGAAACAGTACCAAGATCCAACACTGTCACTTGCTCTCTTTCTGTGTATTTCTAATCACTGAGGGAAGTTTAAGAAACTCATTAAAATTTCTGCTAGATGGATTTGCGTGGGAATTGTATGTAGACATGCCACCACTGCAAGCTATGCTTGCCAGGGTTATTCCTGTCCAGTACTATACTTGCTTTATGTTTCTGCTCAGTATTATTTTTTTCTATCAGCTCTAACGATGCATCTGTTTCTCTCTCACTAGCTTTTGGAAATGCCAAGACTGTGAGGAATGACAACTCATCTAGATTTGTAAGTATTTGTAGAAGCTTAAGTGCTAACACTAATATTTGGTCCATGTGTGTTTAAACAAGCAGCTGTTTAATATTTCTCAATACACACATCTTTAAAGCCAGGAGGTACCCAGCCCTAGCCGAGACCACTGTAAATTCTATAAAAGTTCTTTGTTTTCTGAGATTCTTTTCTTTTCTTTTCTTTTCTTTTCTTTTCTTTTCTTTTCTTTTCTTTTCTTTTCTTTTCTTTTCTTTTCTTTTTTTTTTTGGAGTGGCCAAGTATTTTTTATCATGTTTTCTCTTCATCTTCAATCAAAAAAAAATTACAGAAGGCTATTTATAATAATTTCTTACTCATCTAGAGTTTGGTATTTAGAAGTCATAATTAAGACTCAGAAATTCAATAAAAAGGAAAGATCAAGTGAGTGTTGTTTGCATACTCTGTCGCCTTTGTCTCTTATTTGATGACCTCAGAGAGGACGGGATGTATTTTTAAACTTCTTGGCAGTAAAAATCCCTAGGCTTAGTAAGTGCAGGGGTCTGGGGAACTGAGCACTGAAAACGGAAGCTAACTGATATCTTGTCTTGACTCAGTCTGGCCCTTGCTGCTGTTCCAACCCCCACTCCTGTTACTGTCCAGCATGTGCCTGCATGTTGGCGAGTTTGGTCCTCCACCTCACTTCAGGCCCCTGATCTTCACAAAGATACAAACACTACCTGTGTTTTTGGTTTTTGCAGTGCTAGAGTCTCCGTGCTTGCTAATTTATACCTTGTAGTACCCCACTTTTTCTCCTCTCTGCTTCTTTTGGTTACAAGGTTTTGTTAAGTTCCTCGGGCAGGCCTTGAACTCTCTCATTTCTATTGCTTCAGCATCCTGAGTAGGTGGGATTATACATCTTTATGATTTGGTCTGACCCCCTGAAGGAATTTTGAGATTTTTTTCTTCTTCTGTGGTTTAACCAAATTTTTATATTAAAAGATTGTTTTCTTTAGCAATCCTCTTGTCCATTGCTTGTGCTGTTGGTCATTTCTGATGTTTCTCTACCAGAGGCCGTTTTTTTTTTTTCTTTGGTTTTTTGAGACAGGGTTTCTCTGTGTAGCCTTGGCTGTCCTGGAACTCACTTTGTAGACCAGGCTGGCCTCGAACTCAGAAATCCGCCTGCCTCTGCCTCCCAAGTACTGGGATTAAAGGCATGCGCCACCACACCCGGCTCCCTCTTGGCCTTCTTACACAGGTTGTCCAAAGCTTAAATAAAGAAATGGTCTCTATGGAGATAGTTTTTGTAGCTCAGAAAGTAGAAAGCTAAATAAGTTCTTAAACCCAAGGCTGTGAATTTTCCCATTGATCAGCCTGAAAAGCCCTTATAACCAGTTTGATCGAGGCATTTACTTACCAGTTTGATCGAGGCATTTACTTGTTTGGTAACATGGATAATCTCGTTGCATGAATAGGATTTGAAGTGAAGTCATTCCATTGATTGGGCTTCTTTATGTGATAAAATTTAATTTTGTTTGCAAATTGTGTGTACATGCACTTTTAAAGATATTTACAAATACATGTGACCATGGCAATACAAAGGCAGAAAACTATATTGCTTAAAAGGTCATTATAGTGCAATTTAAGATCCAGTGAATGGGTTGGTAGGTGATTTATCTTATTAAATAGCTTTAGAGAAATCCTCTTATAACATGAGTATTAGGATTTGAGATTAACCCTTGATTAGAGGCCAAATCATTTCATGTCTTCCTTCTAGTAATTTCTCTGCTTTGTCATCTCTGACTTGATTAATAACACACCTAAATACGTGTTGTAATTTTATAATTGGACTCTATGCTATTTTGTGTGTGACTGTGATATTGCTTGACAGTACCATTGACTATGTTCAGGTCGGTTAACCTAGAATGAATTTGTTGATCACTTTACTGAGAAATCTGACAGAGCCTGTAATTAAGACACATTGGTCCTAGCTGACACTTGTAACTAGTGCATTCAAGGACATACCTCAGTGTCTCCCATATGCCCCAGTATATTTAGTTTGACTTCTGGAACCTTTTTATTTTCTTTTAGGAAAGAGACTTATTAGCATTATTGCCTCAGCAGTGGGTGAAACATCTACTGTATGCAGACTGCTAAGCTGGATAGGCTCCGGAGAGAAGCAGGTGGCACCTGCCCTGTTAGAAAGTGGTTTTGTCCAGCCTCTCATTCATTACGATTTTTGCTTGTTGTTTGTGTTCTAGAACTCTGTCTGAAGACCATGCTGGTCTTGAACTCAAAGAGATAGTCCTCCTTCTCCCTCTCCAGTGGTGGTAATAAAGACATGTGCTACCATTCAATAAGAATTTTAGCCCAGCAGTGGTGGCACCCACCTTCAATCCCCCAACTTGGGAGACAGAGGCAGGTGGATCTCTGAGTTTGAGGTCAGCCTGGTCTATAGGGTGAGTTCCAGGACAGCCAAAGCTACAGAAAAATCCTGTCTCAAAGAACCAGGAAGGAAATTAAAATATATGGATTTGTTTCTGTGTTTTACTATAAGTATGTATGCACCTCCCATGTAGCTGGAGTGATCTTTGCAGACAGGTTCAGCAAGCCTCTATGGTGTCCCTTTACCTTAACCTGCCCATGCTGGGTGCTCTCTAGACCTGCCCATGCTGGGTGNACCTGCCCATGCTGGGTGCTCTCTAGACCTGCCCATGCTGGGTGGCATGCTGTATTATTTATGTCTCTCTTCAAATGATAATGACTTGGTAATAACTTTCTCTCTTTTTATTTTTTTATTGGATATTTTCTTTATTTACATTTCAACTGTTATCTCCTTTCCTGGTCCCCCTCCAGAAATCCCCTAACCCTTCCCCCCTCCTACTGCTTCTATGAGGGTGTTTCTTCACCCACCCACCTACTCCCGCCTCCCCACACTCGAATTCACCTACACTGGGGCTTCGAGCCTTTACAGGTCCAAGGGCCTCTCCTTCCAATGATGTCCGACAAGGCCATCCTTTGCTATATATGCGGCAGGAGCCATGGGTCCCTCCATGTGTACTCCTTGATTGGTGGTTTAGTCCCTGGGAGCTTTGGGGGTCTGGTTGGTTGATATTACTCTTCTTCCTATGGGACTGCAAACCCCTTCAGCTCCTCTAGTACTTTCTCTAACTCCTCCAATGAAGACTCCATGCTCAGTCCAATAGTTGGCTGAGAGCACCTGCCTCTGTATTTGTCAGGCTCTGGCAGAGCCTCTCAGGAAACAGCTATATCAGGCTCCAGTCAGCAAGTACTTGTTGGCATCCACAATAATGTCTGGGTTTGGTGATTGTATATGGGATGGACCTCCAAGTGGGGCAGACTCTGGATGACCTTTCCTTCAGTCTCTGCTCCACACTTTGTCTCCATATTTTCTGTCATGAATATTTTTGTTCCCCTTCGTAAGAAGGACTGAAGCACCCATACTTTGGTCTTCCTTCTTCTTGAGCTTCTTGTGGCCTGTGAATTGTATCTTGGGTATTCTGAGCATTTGGGTTAATATCCACTTAACAGTGAGTACATACCGTGCGTGGTGTTTTTGTTTTTGTTTTTGTTTTTTTTCGTGATTGTGTTACCTCACTCAGGATGATACCCTCCAGATCCATCCATTTGCCTAAGAATTTCATGAATTCATTGTTTTTAATAGCTGAGTAGTACTCCATTGTGTAAATGTATCACATTTTCTGTATCCATTCCTCTGTTGAGGGACATCTGGGTTCTTTCCAGCTTCTGGCTATTATATATACGGCTGCTATGAACATAGTGGAGCATGTGTCCTTGGTATATGTTGGAGAACTGAATCCAAGAACACATCAAAACTATCCTTCACCATGATCAAGTAGGCTTCATCCCAGGGATGCAGGGATGGTTCAATATATGGAATCCATCAACGTAAACCACTACATAAACAAACTCAAAGAAGAAAAAACCCACATGATCATTTCATTAGATGCTGAAAAAGCATTTGACAAAATTCAACATCCCTTCGTGTTAAAAGTCTTGGAAATATCAGGAATTCAAGACCCATATCTAAACATAGTAAAAGCAATATACAGCAAACCAGTAGCCAACATCAAACTAAATGGAGAGAAACTTGAAGCAGTCCCATTAAAATCAGGGACTAGACAAGGCTGCCCACTCTCTCCCTATCTATTCAGTAGAGTACTCGACATTCTAGCCAGAGCAATTAGACAACAAAAGGAGGTCAAAGGGATACATATTGGAAAGGAAGAAGTCAAATATCACTATTTGCAGATGGTATGATAGTATATTTAGGTGGCCCCCCAAAATTCCAGAGAACTCCTAAACCTGATAACTTCAGTAAAGTGGCTGGATTAAAAAAATCAACTCAAACAAATCTGTAATACCTTTCATATATTCTGACTTCATCTTGATTTTATTTGCCTAAGGTATTAATTACTCTTTAGAAATGCTGTTTCAGATGACCACATTTTGTCATCATTGACTTGAGCTACTTATTGGTGCCATGGGAACAAGTTACTCTGACTTCCTGTGTCCCTTTTAGACTCTTAACAGTTAGAAGAGTGTGTGGTGCCACCGTAGACACTCAGAAAACACTTAACCAGTGAATGCTTCTCTTTGAGAAGCATTAGGGAGGTTGGGTGGATCTAAAACTCGTGATGACACAGTACATGCATTTTTAAGTTTTTCAGAAGTGTGAAGTTTTATGGACTTTTAGAGAAGATTCTATGTAGAAGATAGTGTTAAAGGGACTCAGAAATCCTCTGGAGAACAGGGAAGATTGGCTGGGTACCACGAAGAACTGGGCCTGAGTTTACCATAGTTTGTTGCTGGAATGTGTGGAAGGAGAGTGTTAAGACCACGGACTAAAATTCCAACTGGATCATGCTGAGAGTCAAGTTTAGAAACCCTACACTTTTTGTAAGTTACAGAAAGCTACAAGTCATTACCCAGCTTTAGATGAGCTGTGAGGGTGTGGCTGGCTGCCTTAGGGCCATTCCTTCAGCGAGGAAATTCACACAGCTATCCAACAGCTATCCAACAGTTCACTGGTGGCTGGCTTCCTGTTCTCTCTGCAGTGTTTATACTCTTGTCATTTACTGTCTGGCAGCTTCTTCAGAGAAGTCACCAGGCCCTTAGACCTAATTAATCCTATACTTGCCGTGTGTGTGTGTGTGTGTGTGTGTGTGTGTGTGTGTGTGTGTCTGTGTGTGTGTGTGTGTCTGTGTGTGTCTGTGTCTGTGTGTGTCTGTGTGTCCCTACATACATCTGCAGTGGTTTTTGTTTTGTTTTGTTTTTGTTTTTTTCTTGGTGACCAAATACCTTACAAAGCCAACTTTGGAAGGATTTATTTTGGCTTACGGTTTAAGAAACATCCATGATGATCTCTGACATTATGCCATCTGTCCTTTGGTTGGTCCCTGTGTCCAAAAGGTTCCACAGCTTTCCCAAAGAGCTCCACCAGCTGGCACCAAATGTTCCAACATCAAGCCGTGGGGAATATTTCACACTCACACTGTTACCTTGGAAGATTTCCAACTCTTGTTTCACTAAGCCCCTCCACCTGCTCTCTGGATCCTGTTGCCTCCTGTGCCTAGGGACTTCTGTGGAAGGTATCTCCTTCTTGGAGGTCAATCCTTAGCCCACCTCTTTTAGAGTTTTCCTTTCTCTTCTCTAGTTGCTTTCCTTCCTGTGTTCCGGCTGTTCTGGAGGGCCTCTCTGTCAAGCCCCAGCCTGCCTCTGCCACTCTGGCTAGCTCTCTGTTTGTGTTCATCTGTTGCTGCTCCTACTGGAAGCTATCAGCATCTCTCCCCTAATCAGTGCAGGCACCCGATACCCTGGTCCCTTGATACCCTTGCATCTGGTCCTGCCCCTTTCTAGTCCACAGAACACTAATCAGGTGAGCTTGAAAAAGTGGCAAATCTGATCATGCCTCCTTGTTTAGGAGCCGTCAGGAAGAGTGGGTCACATCAGGAGAGTGTCAAAAGGTCACAGTGCTCTGAGTTTGTTCTCTGGGCTGAAAGTGTCCCTCACTGTGATGACAAGAGCTGGTCCTTGTGCCTACTTCTTCTGTTCCCTAACTCCTGCCCACCTAACTTCAGACACTCTGCATTAACTCTGGGCTCCCTTCCTCGTCCCTTGTCTCCCACCTTGCATAGCCATGTGTATCCATGATGAGCTCTGGCCAGCTTGTCTCTGCACCACAATGTCCTATTTACCAGGCTGCCAGCTCCTTTTTGTTTGTTTGTTTGTTTGTTTGTTTTCCCCACTCTGCTTTTGTCAACCCAGAAGAAATGATTCGGAGACAGTTGCTTGATACACGTGAAGATTTGAAAAGGATAGATGGCGGGCTGGAGAGATGGCTCAGCGGTTAAGAGCTCTGACTGCTCTTCCAAAGATCCTGAGTTCAAGTCCCAGCAACCACATGGTGGCTCACAACCATCCGTAATGAGATCTGACTCCTTCTGGAGTGTCTGAAGACAACTACAGTGTATTTACATATAATAAATAAATAAAACTTTAAAAAAAAAAAAAAAGAAAGAAAAGGATAGATGGCAGTGGCAGCGGGACCTGAGGGAGTGTCTGTAAGCTAATAACAAATTGCATTGTTGACTAAGTGCCCCGTGGTCATATTTTTTCACCCTTCCTATCACATTTTGAAAATTAATATAACTCTTAGGGAAAACTATATACAAAGTGTTTATTTGACTATGATTAAGGTAGCACATGACACAAAACACACAAAAAGTTTTTACTAATAAAATAAACATACACATTTCGAAACACAGAGCAACTGTCATGGTTATTCTGATGTTCATGTTACCCTTCAGTGATGCGTTGGAGACCGACCGTAAATATCACAATGCTAAACTCCAGCCAACTTAAGATACTGTCTATAAAATGTAATGTGAATCTGAGCTCTCTATTTCTGTACAGTGTAGGTCAAAAGCCACTAAAGGGAATAAGTAGTCTTTGATTCCGAGCTTGTGACACCACATCATTGCGTGTTGGTTACAGCAGATGGGAACATGGAGTGTTGCCGTTCACTTACTGCCTGATGTTGAGTTTGTATGGCTAACACATTCACCTATAAAATGAAATAACTTATCTTTCCAATCAGTTTCTCTGCCAAGACTTTTTTACTTGTGCTTTTTTTACCATAAAAAGAGAAAGAGGGGTTGGAGAGAATGGCTCAGCAGTTAAGAGCACTGACTGCTCTTCCAGAGGTCCTGAGTTCAAATCCCACAACCACATGGTGGATCACAACCATCTGTAATGGGATCCGATGCCTTCTTCTGAAGACAGCAACAGTGTACTCACATTCATAAAATAAATAAATGAGAGAGAGAGAGAGAGAGAGAGAGAGAGAGAGAGAGAGAGAGAGAGAGAGATGGATGTTCTGGCAAGGTGTGTGGGAGTAGGGGGTGCCTCAGCGGGCCCATGCCGAGGCATCCCTTCCCCCTGAGAGACCAGACACACACTGATATAGCATAGAATCGAGTTTATTTAGGGCATGGGGAGGGGAGTTAAGGGGGTAGCAGAGGCAGAGAAAGGCGGAGTGAAGGAGAGAGTAGAGAAGTGGAGGCCGGCCTGCTGCAAATGGGGAATGCGGGGGAGGGGGCAAGCGGGAAGCAAGAATAAGGGAGTTGAGAGTAAGAGAGAGGAGGAGCCAAGCAGCCCCTTTTATAGTGGGCCAAGCCTACCTGACCATTGCCAGGAACTGTGGGGGTGCAGTTAAGACAAAATACCAACACTTTTTTTTTTTTTAAAAAGATTTATTTATTATATGCAATTACACTGTAGCTGACTTCAGACACTCCAGAAGAGGTCATCAGATCTTGTTACGGATGGTTGTGAGCCACCATATGGTTGCTGGGATTTGAACTCCAGACCTATTGGAAGAGCAATCGGTGCTCTTACCCGCTGAGCCATCTCACCAGCCCCAACACTTTTAGTCTTGATTTGAAAAAGGTCTGAAGTGAAAAAAAAAATCACGTGATGGAAAGGAGCCCCCCTGACCCCCTCCCTCCATGTGTGTGCCGGTCTGTGTGCATGTGTGTCAGCCACGACCCTGGTGGGCTCTAGGACTCGGGCATACAGTGTGAATTATTCACAGAGGCGCATGGTTTTGAGTCGTGCTTATATGATATACCTTTCTTAATTACATTGAAACAAAGGACTACAAATGAGTCGGTATGCTGTTTTCCAAAACGCGGGCTTTTGAGATGAACTTACAGAGTCTTTCTTTGACAGGGCAAATACATGGATATTGAATTTGACTTTAAAGGCGATCCGCTGGGAGGAGTGATAAGTAACTGTAAGTATTTTTACTTGACTTTTTATAAGCCAGTTGAGAATAATAAAACAAGCATTTTAAAATAGTGGGAAAAATCTAAATACTGTGTCTTGAAGAGATGAGAAGAGGTCTGTTTACTTTTCTAGAAAATTTTAGCCATTGAATTCCAGATTGCTTTGTGATATAATGTAAGGAATAAATGTGTATATACATGTATGTATGCATGCATATACATACCTTGCATTATGTATGTATGCATATACATATATATTGTTTGTTTTGGTGTTTTGAGTTTTTTCCCTTTTCCATTATTTTATTTATTCATTTTACATTCTGATTGCTACTCCCCTTCTCCCAGTCCCTCCCTTTACTCAATCCCTTCCCCCATTCTCCCTACCCTCCTCTGAGAGTGTGGAAGCTCTCCCTGGGTATCCCCCAATCCTGGTACATCAAGTCTCTGGGGGGCTAAGTGCATCTTCTCCCATTGAGGCTAGCCAAGGCAGCCCAGTTAGGGGAACAGATTCACAGGTAGGCAATAGGTTTAGGTAGAGCACCTGCTTCAGTTGTTGGGGGACCCTCGTGAAAACTGAGCTGCACATCTGCTGCATATGCGTGGCGGTGGGGGTGGGGCAGATCTAGGTCCAGCCTGTGATGCTCTTTGGTTGGTGGTTCAGTCTTTGAGAGACCCTAACAGTCCAGGTTAGTTGACAGTGTTGGTTTTCCTATGGAGTTCCTATCCCCTCCAGGTCCCTCAGTCCTTCCCTCAACTCTTCCGTAAGACGCTGTGAGCTTCGCTCAATGTTTGGCTGTGGCCCTCTGCATCTGTTTCAGTCAGCTGATGTGTGGAGCCTCTCAGAGGACAGTTATATTAGGCTCTTGTCTGCAAGCATAACAGAGTATCATAGTGCATGCCCATGAGATGGGTCTAAAGTTGGACCAGTTATTGGTCGGTTATTCCCTCAGTCTCTGCTCCATCTTTGTCCCTGCATTTCTTTTCTTTTCTTTTTTTTTTTTTTTTTTAAGATTTATTTATTTATTATATGTAAGTACACTGTAGCTGTCTTCAGACACTCCAGAAGAGGGAGNTGTGGTTGCTGGGATTTGAACTCTGTACCTTTGGAAGAGCAGTCAGTGCTCTTACCCGCTGAGCCATCTCACCCCTGTCCCTGCATTTCTTGTTGACAGGACAGATTTGGGGTTGGAAAGTCTTGTGGGCGGGTTAGTGTCTTTATCCCTCCACTGGAGGTCTGCCTGGCTATAGGACGTGACCACTTCAAGTTCCATACGCCCACTGCTTAGAGTCTCAGCTAAAGTCACCCCATAGATTCCTGGGAGCCTCCCTCATCCCTGGTCTCTGGCATGTCCTAGAGATGCTTTCCCTTTGCCCCAGCCACCAATTTACATTCATTCTCCTGGCCCTCTCTCCAGTCTCTCCCACAGCTCTATCCTGAACCCACTCCCCAATTCCCTCTCTCTCCCATTCCTCTCCCCACTCTCTGTTGAGAGAGAATCTTAACTGTCCCGCCCAAACAGACCTCAGAACTCATTTATCACAGTGGCTGGCTAGATTGTTGTTAAAGATTAATTTATTACCTTTGGGAAACTGTTTAGAAATTTACTAAAGTATTTGTTGATTTTATATCTCACAGGTCTTTAAAGTGAAAAAAAAAAATCCTTCAAGGGTGATTTTCCATGACAAAATATATTCTGTGATTAAAAGTAAAATCTAAGGAATTTATTAATTAATTCTGTGGTGCTAAGATTGAAGCCAGGGCCTCACACACACTGGGCAAGTGGGCTGGACTTTACCTTAGCCCCCAAAATATAATTGATTTGTTGTTATCATTGTTGTTGGTGGTGGTCTGTTTGTTTGTTTGAGACAGGGTTTCTCTGTGTAGCCCTGGCTGTCCTGGAACTCACTCTGTAGACCAGGCTGGCCTCAAACTCACAGAGAACTCACACAGAATCTGCCTCTGCTTCCCAAATGCTGGAATTAAAGGTTGTGTCATCACCGCCCAGCTAAATTGATAGCTTTTTAAAGGAACCTTTATCTAATACAGTGAGTGAGTAGACCTTTACCTCAGATGTTATTTTGAGAATTTTCACCTCTCTTCCAGGATAGCTAGATTCAAAAAAAAAAAAATTTGTAGTGTAGCTGTTTGTTAGTAAAACGTTGAATCATTAGCTCCTTCTGAGGGTGGCTGGAGTATGGAAATCAGCAGGACTGGGTAAGGGCTGCTCAGTAGCTCTCAGGCCAGCCAGCGTTTGTAGACTGTCAGGAGTGAGCCATGTGCTTTGATTGGTTGTTGTGTGCCTTCATTGCCTTGGAGCCAGGGAGCTACAACACTACCTCGATGCTCCTCCTTTTTTGATTTTTTTTTTTTTTTTTTTTAAATTTTAGATGTCATTTGTTTGGAAATTGACTCTAACACAGGTGTTTATGTGCCCTCTGCCATTACCTCACTGTCCTCTCGAGTGCTCTGGTTGGTTTTAGATCAGACCTCCAGGCTCACCCCAGAGTGCTACAGGAATTGTTAAAATGAAAATAAATATACATATGGATTAGATAAGGAAATGACAGAGCTGTCTAAGTGCTCAGAACATCTTTAGTGGCTTGTTACAGTAATGTCATTCCTTTTATTTTTTAAAAAAAATGATTTTAAAAAAATTTAAATTATGTATACGTGTATGTCTGTGCCTGTAGATGTGAGTGCAGATGCCAGAAGGAGGTATTGGATCCCTTAGAGCTAGAGTGACAGGTTGTTGTGAGGTGAGCTGGTTCATGTGGGGCGCTGGGAAACTATCTTGGGTCCTCCAGAAGAACAGCAAGCCCTCTTCACCACTGAGCCGGCTCTCCATCACAAGAGAAATATGTTGCTGAATCTGAGATATAAAATGGGGGAAATGAGCCATGATCTGGTGAAAGAGGAGATGGTTAGCCCCCCACCCTTGAACCCCAAGCTGCTCGTGAGCGCTTCCTCATCAGCTCTAAGGTCAGCAGAGAGCTGGGCAGAAATTGGTGTTTTGAGTGATTTGAGCATACCATGTAACAAAATTTATGTGGTGTGTTGGGGGAAGGAAGGAGAGGGCAAGAATGAGAACACTTAGGGCTTTTCATGACTTTATGAGGGTCAGAAGTCGATGTCTTTGTTAGTGTTTGGAGGTCAGAGGTCAGCATCTTTATTCACTCTCCACCTTATTTTTTGAGATGAAATCTTCTTAGACCTGGAGCTCATCAATCTGGCTTGACCACAGGCTAGCACGTGCCAAAGTTCTTGTATCCCTGTGTCCCCAGGGTATTGTAGGTGCATGCCCAGAGTCTGGGTCTTTATCTGAGTCCCAGGGATCTGAACTCGTGTTGCCTCGCCCTTGTGGCAGGCACCTTATTAGCTGAGCTATCTCCCAGCCCCCAAGTAGCTAAATTTTAAAACAAAAATCTCCTCACAATTCACAGGCAGGGCTATTGTTCTCTCATCTTTGAAATGATGGTGCATTCTGTGGGGGTTTTTCCCATTGGCCTTTTGCAGTTCTTATGTGATTTCACTTTTCGTTTTGGTTTGCCTGACTGTGTACTTTTGTGTGCTATTCATTTTGATTGTACATATTTGTGAGGATGTATCATTATGAGGAAAATGCCTTGAAGGGAAAAGTTCGAATATGACATGAAATTGGGTAGGATACAGTAATTTAGATTAGATGATTTTATATGCCAAATATGGAAGCAAAGTACTCATTGATGCAGCGTGCATATCCTATAACCAGAAGCAAATGTTTGTGACCCCTACCAGGCCGTCTGGGCGGACTTCTTGCAGTGTATGGCAGCCAGTGACAGCTGTCTAGGAGATGGGGTGACTTGAGTTTAAGACCACCATTTTTAGGAACAACTAATTTTAATTTGGCAAGCTATGCATAAATCTTTAATACTTTCTTTTTATAAGGCACATTAACCCTAGTTATTATATGATTAACCCTAGTTATTACATTAACTAGTTACTACATTGGTGGTAGCATTAGGTTCCTCCTTTCATCACAGAGCCTGCAGATGAACATTCTGGAATGATTTAGTCAATACTGTTCTTGACAAGTCTATGAAGATAATTAAAGGTTACTTCATTATAAGTGTGAGAAAATAACTCTGGATTTCAAATTTAAGTTCAAGTTTTAAACAGAAATGTCTCCTTGACATAAGAATCAGGAGGTTCTTACAGTATCCATGGAGAATAAATACTAAACATTTCTTTTCCAGGAAGATTAATATGTCTGTGTGAATGAAATTTCATATGGTCTTGGTTACTGTTTGTTCCCACAAGAAAATTGTGAAGTGGGAACACCCTGGTGTTTAAGAGTATCCTTTGCTTTAGAGAGAACAGGAAATTTCACCCCATATAGACAGGGCTGAGTCATGGTGGTCACAGGAGCTGCTGGGCTGGCTCCAGTGCATTTAAAATGGTAGGTGATTTGCATGGGCATGACCAGGACAAGGAGCTTCTTATATCCTGGAAAAGAGGACAGACTTTGCTGTTTTGTAGAAGATATACATTCTTCCTTTCCCAGCAACCATTGGTAAAAGTACAAATTGTTTCTGGCTAAAATTTATCACCCTAGGAGAGGTGCAAGAGCCCTCTAGACAGTTGTATACCTGGGGAGCGGAGGCCAGCAACACAGTTCCCATTTTCTAAAAGAGATACGCAGTAAAATTGTAAGTCTGGAACCCACTTGAAAGTTACAGATCCCTGAGGGCAGTGCTGTGAGGAAGGAGGTGTAATTAACATGGAAGGTGACAAATGCTTTCTTTAGTAGAGAAGATAAAACACACATGGAAGATGTTCCACCCTCCTGGAGCGGCTTGTTGGTCACATACTAGTCAAGTGCTTGTATTTAAGTTTTTCATGCCCTACTGTTATGAAACTAGGTTCCTCTTTGAGAAACCAGATTTCTCCTCCTCTTCCTCTTCCTCTTCCTCTTCCTCCTCCTCCTCCTCCTCCTCCTCCTCCTCCTCCTCCTCTTCCTCCTCCCTTTCCCCCCTCCTCTTCCTTCTCCTCTTCTTCTTTCTTCTCTTTCTCCTCTTCTTCCTCCCCCTCCTTCTCCTCCCTCCTCTTTCCTCTTCCTCCCTCTTCTTCCCTTCCCTCTTCCTCTTCCTCCTCTTCCTGCTCCCCCCTCTCCTCCTTTCTTTTAATACTCCCAGGCATCTTCTTAAATCTGTGGTACTTGGAAGCAGTTAGACTGTAGAAACATGTGGTATAAATCTCAAGGGTTTTTATCTGATCAGAGAATAGCACAGAGAGGAATCTGCTCTGAAAATAGTTTCTATTTTCAAGTGAACCATCTGATGCGCAAACTAAGGTGAAAACTCTGGCTGCCCTCATCCCGTTGGAGTGTCAGGAGCCTAGTGAAATAATGCCTCACGTGACTAACCAGAGAGGCACAGGCAGCCCTGGCTATCTACTCTCATCATTGGGGCATCGACTTCATGAGCACATCGCTTCCTAGTTTGTCACATGATCTCTCTGGTGTCTCTTCAGAGACAGCAAAAGTTACTGCCGTTCTCTAGTCCTCCATGCCCTCATCCTTGAAGTGAGATTAGCAGTGTCGAGCTGTGTGAGGTTCTGTTGTTTAGCGGCTCTAAAGTGCTTGTTGTGGGGCCTGACATGTAGTGAACACTCAATGAATTTTTATTTTCCATTATTAAATACCAATTTGTTCATTGCCTTCCACCAAATGCGTAGTCTGAGGCAGCCTATCTACTGCTGAATAACCAGAAGCTGAATAAATCTGGCATCACACACACACACACACACACACACACACACACACACACACACACACGCTATCACATGTCAGTATATGCTTTAGAATAATTTAAGAAGTAAAGCTCCAGATTTAGTGTATAGTTTTATCTATATATTTGATTTTTTTGGTAATCCTGGAGAATGAATTTAGGACCTCATGGTTCTGTACTGTACCACCAAGCTGCAGCTCCAGTCTCTTTTTTTCACTGTTTTACAATGAGTTGCAGGAGCATTGAGGCTTGTTGCAGCCAGTGTCCATGGCTTCTCCCTGTGGCCATTGCCCCATCTGTCTCACTGGGCTGAAGGGCACAGCCATCATGAATGTGATCGGGAGAACCCAGAAGGGCACAGGCCACACCTGCACCTCATTCCTAGGCCTGCAGAGCAGTTGCCCCTCCTGCTGTCCTGGGGAGGAGTGAGGAAGGATTAGGTGAGGCTGGGGAGTTTCCCTGGGGAATATGCTCCCAAGGCATATGAAGGCAGAGGAATGAAGTGGCCCTTCACAGAAGGTGGAGATGGCATCGAGCTTTTGATTCCTTTCCTCTTGCATTTCTTGTGAATTTATGGTACAGTTGTTTGCTGCTTTTGTGTGATGTCTCCTCTTGGCTTATTGTTTAAGAATTTAATGGTACATTCTTACCATGGCAGTACATGCAACGTGGTTGTACCCTTTTTTATATTGTGTAAGGCATTATAGCTTTTATATACTACTTTTGATCTTATTGATGGCAAATCATTGGTTAGGAATGAAGCTGCCCTACCCAATACATTCTCAAGGAAACTGATCTCATTTGTTTCTTGACACCGTATGTGTGAGATGGAGGTGAAGAACCTTATAGATCAATCAGTCATCAAGTTCTTGGTGGCTGATGAACATCTACCTACCTGCAGATAGTATCTGCTTTTAATCTGCCTTCTGGAGGACTACAAATCATTACAAAATTAGGCTAGCATATTATCTTGTTTGTAAAATTGAACAACATCTTCAGTTGTTCTTCCACCTTGTTCATTGAGGCAGGGTCTCTCAGTCAAACTCCAAGTTCACAAGCATGGCTAGTCTCGCTACTCAACTTGTTCTGAAACTTCTGCCTGTTAAGATATTTTAAGATATCATTACAAGCAGTTTACATGCCTATCAGGCTTTTATGTGAGTCCTGGAGAGCATATCTCCAGTCTTCATGTTTTTAAAAGAATTGTAATCATTTAAAAATCTATGTCCCTAATAGATGTCTATATTTTGTATTTTCCAGTGATAATACTGAGTTCTGCTCAGCAACTCCTGGTTATTGGGTAGTTGGAGAAGAGGCAGGCAATTATTTTAGACAGGATAAAAATGGTTAAAATTGAATAATAGTGATAGTTTCTTCTACTACAACCACATGCAGTTTGAATTAGTCCTTCCTTTTAATGACAGGGCCTAAGTGCATCGGATGAAACTCTAGGTGTTTTCTCTCAGTGTTCATCCTGAAACACCAGGGAAAAGGTATGGAGTCTCTAGGGACTCTCAGCACTATCTGTCCTCACTGGTAAAACTCAGATGAAGGTGATATTTTCAGAAGCCTGCATTGAGAACTTGACTACTTCCTTATTCTTGTTTCCTCTTTTGGTGCTCTGTATTGACCTAAGAGTAGTAGCAGCCATTGATGAGATCTAATTTTTCCTTAACCTGCTGGCTTGCTTGGATGGGCAGTTATAGATAATACCTGGTCTTCACGTTCCTCTCCTGTCCACCTGAACAGTGACTGGAAGGGAAGGGCAGCAGACACTTCATTGGAGAGGGGTAGGCCTCCTGGGACAGTGCCTGCAGCTTCTGCTTTCCATTCAGTATGAGGCTTCA
Source organism: Mus pahari (assembly GCF_900095145.1). Lineage (NCBI taxonomy): Eukaryota > Metazoa > Chordata > Mammalia > Rodentia > Muridae > Mus > Mus pahari. The sequence continues at coordinate 31,347,449 of NC_034594.1, read as the reverse complement.
TCTTCTCCTAGGAGAGAGATCATGTGTGAAACTAAGACATTGTTTCCAGGCTAGCTAATCCTTTTGTTATTTCCCTGGATAATGAGATTTTTTTTCCTCCTCCTCCTCCTTCTCTCCCTCCTCCCCTTCCTCCTCCTCCTTCCCAACCCTTCCATTCTTACTTTACTCATTTTGATGCTTTTGTCTATTTTAAAAGCCTCCATCTTCCAGTGCGTGCAATCCTGGATGTTTTATTTCTAAGACGCGAGCAGGCACATGAACATCTTATGGGTTAACTGGTAACTTTTCAGACCCAGAAAGCCCTTGAAGGCCAGATTCTTTGTGTCAGTAGTCAGCTGGCGGTGGCCTGTTGGCTGGGAGAGCACGTTCCGCTTCCTGGGTTCCTTTGTCCCCATTATTTCTTTCTGCTTGAATTAATAAATTTGTCTCTACAGAACGCGAATTTATGTCGAACTTTATACATCTCAAGATGCAGTTATGGCGGGGTATCTGGAGATTCTTTTCACATGCTCTGCTATATACTAAGTATCTGGTATCTAGTAATAAGTTCTCTAAATCTCCCTATCAGAGGACCAGCCAGTACTGACAGGAGTTCCGCAGGCAGAAGAGACCCGGTGGTGGTCTGTTTTCACGCCATTCGGGGCGTATTTAAGTAAATTAACATGGTCAGGTGAGAAGTCCCTGCAGTCGACTGGGTATACGTTCTCTACTTTGAGTAATTATTCGCTATGGCTCCGTGCATGCGTTGGTACATGCTCATTTAGCACAAAACACCAATAGGGAATGTTTCAAGCATTAGTCAATTATTTGGGGGCAAACATCTCCTCTAATTACTTTTCTACCTAGAAGCTTATAACTTCATGAAAACTCATAAAGAAACTGAACTAGGCTCTGGGGTGGCATAGTAAGCGTTGTAAGTCGTGAAACCTTCAACTGCTTTCTAGTAAAAGCCAAGCTGTGTGGTATAATTGCACAATGTGGCCAATGTGTCACATGCTTTCTGAAGGTATTATTTTATGTCTTGAAACATGAGAAACGATGTGTTAGGTACTGTCAACCACTCTTGTCCCGTGACTAAGGGGCTACTGTTAGGTAAGCAGCAGACTGTGGAGGGAGATATTTATTTATTTACAACACTTAGGGATCTGAAAAGAGGCTGGAGTTGTTAATTTCTCTGCCTTCCTCACCCCCACTTTCTCAGTCATAAGCAACTTGTCATTCGTCTCTGAACATATGTGTATGCATGTGTGTGTGCCTGGGCGTGTGCATGTATGTGTGTGTATGTGTGTGTATGTGTGTGTATGTGTGTGTATGTGTGTGTATGTATGTGTGCGTGTATGTGTGTGTATGTATGTATGTGCGTGTGTGTATGTGTGTGTGTGTGTGTGTGTGTGTGTGTGTGTGTGCCTGTGTAGAGGTCAGAAGATGATTTGGGGATTGATCCTCTCCTTCTCCTTTGTTTGGAACAGGTTATCATAGTCACTGATACAATCCCAGGTAGCTGACCCAGGAGGCTGTGGGGATTCTCTCGCTCCTTCTAGCTCACTGGAGATGTCAGGAGCACAGACGTGCACAGCCACATGCGGTTTTACTTGCAGTCCTGCTGCCTGAACTCTGGTTCTAATACGTGCTTGTCAAGTGCTTTGTCCCCTGAGCCATCAGCTTAGCCTGTCACCTGAAAAGACTTCTGTGTTGATTTGTGTGGCACAGTTACTAAAGTATGCCGGATAAGCCAAGAGGAAGAATGCTTTCTTTTCCGTCTGCTCCCTCCTGACTAGGTCCTGGTGCTTAGTGGGTGAGTGGTGCCGATTCCACAGAAGGAACTGGTGTGTGAATGGACAGCGCAGAATGCAGCCCCTGTTTGTATTTCCCACCTAGTCAGTTACATTCTCCTAGAAGTGCGGATTTCCTTTCAGGACTAGCTCCTCTGTGAAGAGCGTGCCCCTGGGTCCTTTGTTCTGGGATTGTTCTGATCTCTTCGAAGCCTGACTGCTTGACAAGTACAACTAGACTGTAGTTTCAACCATTTCCTCTTCTACCCTCATGGATACTTAATGGTTTGACGTTTCATTTCTTTAGAGATGATGATGATTCTGGCTGCTTTCCCCCTAAGTTACACTGATCTGTGCTTTTCACATTCTGCCCTCCTTTTTTTTTTTTTCCCCTAAATGTCAAGTCTTCATTACTCTTCACCCACAGTTTAGAGGAATTGCAGTCTCTCAATTTTCGTGACCGCTGGAAGTGAACATAAAGGGTCTGCAGGATTTCATCCTAATACTTTGGTGCTTAACTATTTTTGTTTGTTTTTCCAGTCCCGTCTCTTCATTCTTAAAAACAACCTAGCATATTTAGAGTACTCCATATTTCCCATTCAACATAGCTACATTGTCAAATCCTCCTCAGCCTGCATCCTCCAATGCTCTTGTAGATGCCTCAAGCCCATTAAATAACATTTGGATTTCAGTGTGATTTGGACTTAGTGTGCCAATAATGTGAGTACATCACCAATGTGATGGTTTAGAATGTCACTGCTATAATGTTTTATAGCTAGATGTGTAAATTTATAAAGGTGCTCTTTATAGTTAAAACTGGCCCTTTCCAGCAGAGCTCAGACCTCTTTTGTGTATCTGGTGAGGAGTTAGCAGGATTTGAAACAGGAGGAGATTATTGTCTGTAATTCAGTCATAATTATTCCTTTTGGTTTTTATTTTTATTTTTTTTTTATTTTTCATTTCTGGGTAAAAATATGAAAACTTGATGAGACCTTAAGTTTAAGAGATGGAAAAGTATCTTGAGTTGGTAAGTGTATTGTCAAATAACACAAAATCCTAAAACTTGAGGAACTACCAAACCCAGTCTAATTCTTCCAGAAGGTGCAGAGTGTGTATGGAGCCCAGGAGCTGTACCTGGGTCAGATGGTCTGATGTCAGATATGAGTTCCCAGATGAGCCTGCGTGCACAGCAATACTGTGATGCCTTATAAACGAGATAGTATCCAAGACGCACTTATGGACTGTACTGTGAGGCTTGGGGTTTTTTAGCAATATAATTATGTGGATCTGAATGGATGCATTTCAATACTTTTGTTTGTAACATTACATTTTAAAGACTTTAATATGACCATTAAAAAGAGGATATTAGTATTAAAAGCTGTTATCTTGAATGGACTTGTTGGATGTAACTGCTTAATTTGGTAATTTAGTTGATTTGTCCTTCTTTTTTCAAGTCAAGTTTAAAATATAATTGCTTCTATTATTTTATTTTATTAGTATGAGACCAATGAAAGAGAGAGAAAGCAGGTGTGTGTGTGTGTATATATATATATATATATATATACACACACACACACACACACACACACACACATATATATTTGAAGGTAAAATAAATGTTATACAATTTAATTTTGGTTGTTTTTTTCCCCTTTCAGATCTTTTAGAGAAATCTCGTGTTGTTAAGCAGCCCAGAGGTGAAAGAAACTTCCATGTGTTCTATCAGCTGCTCTCAGGCGCCTCTGAGGAGCTCCTCTGTAAGTCTGCGGTTCTGGCCTTAGGTGTTTAGTGTCAGAGTGTATCCTGAAGCATTCTCTACAACACTCGGTCTGTACGTTTTTCCTGTTGACGTTTTCATTTCGTCTTGTTCTGGTTGCTTCTACCACACCCAACATTTCTTTCCTATTTCTCTATCTCACCAGAACCAAATCACATGCCTCAGATGTGCTAAAGCCTTATAGCTGGAGAAGGACTCCTCATAAATTTAAAATCAAAATCGAGAACTGTACTATTTAAGGAAGGTGTACAATGTAGTAAAGGGCTACAGCTGTATGAGAATTTTCTCAATAAGGATTTAAAAAGCGTGGGGAATGTGGGCCTGGCACAGTGGCTTAGTGAGCAAAGCACTTGCCTCCAAGCCTAACTCCCCAAGTTCCATTCCTGGGGCTCTCCTGATTTAAGGAGGAAACCAAACAAGTTTTCACCTCTACACACTTGCCATGATACAAGTGCATGTACATACATACGTAGACTTACACATGTACAGTAAATAAGTAATAATTTTTTAAGTCACAGGGAAGATATTTGTCGCTATACAAGAGTTAACAATCTGACTTTTAGAGATTTTAGAGAATTAAAAAGTTCACAAGGAAATTATTTAATAATTCCTTGGCTACATCATCAATATTCAGTAGCTATTGGCTACATCATCAACAGTTCAAACAAGAAGAGCCGAGGAAGGTCTGTCACTCAGGGAGACAAGCTCTTCCATCCGTTACTTTTCTTATATCTGTGACTAAATACTGAGGGAGAAGCAGTGTAAGAGAGGAAAGGTTGCCTGGGCTCATGGGGCAAGGTGTGAAGGCATTTCCAGCTGTAGGCGTGGGGCTGTGAAGCTGCTCACATCTGGGCAGACCGAGAGCTCACAGAGGTGAATACTGGTGTTCACGGTGTTTACCCTGGGATCCATGGACGGCGCCACCCACATTTCCGGTGTGTCTTCTCTCTGTTAAATCAACCTCAAAACATCTAGCGTTTTGTCTCTTAGGTCATTCTAAATTCAGTTGGCCATGAAAGTTGACCCTCAACTGCCATGCTCGCTGGTAATCCACAAATGCACATTAGACCTCACTGAATCACCCACTATGCATATATTAGCAAAGTGTGAAAAGGATAAAGGTGGGAAGATTGCTCTGCTTTGTAGCCTTGCAATCTATTGGTCCTAGTAAGAGCCTTTGTCTAGCAATAACAGTTCCCCACAAAGAGTCACAGAAAGATCAGTCTGTAACCTGTCCTGTCATCTTTGGGGATCTATCAATCCAGAATAATAGACTCCAAAAGCCAATTTCTATGAAGGGCATTTTCCATGCCCTTGTGCCTGCCCATCCTACATTGCAGTATCTCCCAGCATCAATTACAAATGTAAGTTCTGATCTTTGTGCATCAGTTTTTATTGTTGACTTGATACATAATACAAAGGACCTTTTATCTGTGCCGTTAAAAAGTGAAATTGTGAAGAGTGTGCATTTATTGATATAATGTATCAATTTGTATGCATGACTCAACAGACAAGCTTAAGCTGGAGCGGGATTTCAGCAGATACAACTATCTGAGTCTGGACTCTGCCAAAGTTAATGGTGTGGATGATGCTGCCAATTTCAGAACGGTTAGGGTAAGAAGCGCCTTCATCACACTTTGAAATGGATAACCCTGTACTGCTCAGCCAGAACTGCTTACAGTTCAGTTTTCTTTGCATTATAATCTATGCTCCCCAAGGTTCTAGATACGTCCAAGAATTCATTATGTGTTTATCAGTTTGGTTTTTACACTAGCTCAATAATTGTATAAGGTTTTGAAGGCCATGTTTACCAGAGCATGCTGTTTTACCATTTGTAAAATTGAGCCTTCATCTATTGTCCTGGGACTTGACTCTCTGTGTACTGAAATTCTAAGTACTTTTTTTTTTAGCCAAAGTTAATTTTCAAGTGTGAAATCTGCCTTTGGGTCCTGTTAGGTTGAAAGTGTTGTTTAGGCCAAAAATCCCGTCTTTTAAGCAGATTTAGCAAATGACAACACGTTAGAAGAATCTGCATTCCTTGTTCGTTAGAAAAGGAGCGACTTTTACGTGACACTCTGATTTCTTCTTTATGTGCCACACACTTTCAAAATGACCCCCATGATGACATTATGGTAACTAGGATTTACTTCCGAAGGAGACAGCTGGGGCTGTGGGCGGGTGGGCAGGGAGGAGGGGGAGGAGGTGAAGCAAGATTGACACCCGTTAATGGTCAAAGCTGAATGAAGGGATCTGGGGTCGTCCCCTTGTCCTTATTACTCATGTATATGTTTGAAAATTTTCATAACAGAAAGTGTCTGTTACTCCCACTGCTGTGTAGAACAGTTACACACATACAGAAGATGATACTGGCAGCTGTTCTAGCAAAGAGTGCATCTCTCAGTATGCCATTGTGTAGGACGGTATAAACACCCGCATATGGAAGCAATAGTCTGGACATGATTTTGTTTAAGACCTGAGTCCAAGGCCAGTTCTGTAACCACTTTGCCTGGCACATAGTTGGCACTCCGTATGCATTTGTGAATGAATGAATGAGTGTCGTCCCCTGCACTCTGTACCCCTTGGGGCACTTCACCTTTGCAAGCCAATGTTTTTCTTGTATATAAAATAAGCAACGTTGTTTCTATTCCTGGAGGTTGTAGAAACATCTTGCTTGGTTTTGTTTCTAGAAGCAGAAGACCAGTGTGAAAAAAGCCGGCATCTATGGAAACCAGCTGGTTGATTTGAAAGGGGGGAGGGGCACTGAGGCTCAGCTCCCAGCCCCTGCTTCTGTCTTCCTATCTGTGTACGACACTCTGCCATAACTCTGCATGGTGCCTCAGAGGCTCTTAAGTCACAGTTTTGATCCACCTATTAAGATAATTGCTTTGTGTTTTAATTTTTTTTTTTTTTTTACCCCAGAAGTAAATCTGTAATACTATTCGTTAAATTTCATTATTTGTTATAACAAGTAAACAGCAACAACCAAACAACAACAGGTACAGAAGTATAGAAAGAAAACAGGTGCTTCTCTCCTCCAGAATGCTATGCAGATTGTGGGCTTTCTGGACCATGAGGCCGAGGCTGTCCTGGAGGTAGTGGCAGCCGTTTTGAAACTGGGGAACATCGAGTTCAAGCCTGAATCACGAGTGAATGGTTTGGATGAAAGCAAAATCAAAGATAAAAATGGTAAGTTAGTGGACAAGCAGTTTGGCCTTGGGAACCTTCTTTGAACGTCTGCCCAGCTTCTAATCTAGAAAACAAACCTTGAACTTATCATAGGTTTCAAAGAACTTACTAGTGAGATTAAACATAAATATCACCGCAGTGAAGTTCTCGCCCTTCTGATTCATACATTTATACACTTGAGTGTGATTTAGAAAGAACAGCTTCGGACTTGATCATGATCATGAGTAGCTTACAGAGTCTCTGTCTCTATCTGTCTTTCTCTACTCCCCAACAGAGCTAAAAGAAATTTGCGAGTTGACCAGCATCGATCAGGTGGTTTTAGAAAGAGCGTTCAGTTTCCGAACGGTTGAGGCGAAGCAGGAGAAAGTTTCAACTACGCTGAATGTGGCTCAGGTGGGTAAACTGTAACACATGCAGAGGAAAGCTTTGCTCAAGTGGTGGTATTTTTATGTGAAATGTCTGCAGGCGGTTACCTCATGGCCAGGCTGTATTCCACATAGTGTTCTAGGTGCTGTGAGCAAGATGGTAGATATGTGTTGGTTAGGATAACAAAAGTTGTATTTTATTGTGCTGAGGATCATCACACAAGGTTCTCATTCTGAATCCTTGACTACAGTCCTAAACCTATCTCCCCAGGGCTGCTCACATGTGTGATGTATCTTAGCTGCAGGTCAGAACCAGTCTCAAACAAAATTCTCTGATTAGAGGGTCGGGGTCCTGGTGGCATCTCTCCAGATGAGCAGTGCAGAGCATTGCTCTTGGTCTCTGCTTATATTCTATCCAGTGGGTGTTATGAGGTCTCTCCAGATGAGCAGAGCAGAGCATTGCTCTTGGTCTCTGCTTATATTTTGTCCAGTAAGTATCATGGGGTTCTAAGACTATGTCCATTATCTTGAGTGAATGATGTCACTGGGTTTTGGTTATCAGGTGCAGCCTTGGGTACAGTAGAGACCCAAACCAAGCTCTTTTTACATGTATAAAAGGCATTTTCTACTATGCTCATTACATATTGGAAACACGAAGGAAAAATAAACAGATAAGAGTTTCTGTTCTCAGGGAGCTGAAAATTAAGATAGGGGAATGCTAGATAAATAGTCAGATACAGAAACTATTCTAGCAAGCAGCATGCGCTAAGTACTCAATGATAAAGAGAATGAGGAGAGCAGAATAAGGAAGACTGATGTCCATCAGGGCAGGAAGGAAGGTCGTTCAGACTGAAAAGTAAGCTGTAACCACCAGGCAGAAGTGGGCATGATCTGCCTCATATGTCAAAGTGTCCCTCTGGCTGGATGGAAAGACCAGAGCCTGGGGGAAACTAAAGGCAGTTCAGAGGGACACCCACTAATCCAGAGACAGATGGTTGCATTGGAACCGGGAGGTGTGGCCTCGCTAGATCTGCTTTGAAAATAGAGGCAACAGAATTGCTGATGTCTTAATGCAAGGTAAAAGAGGAAGGAGTGACTAGGGATTGAGTCCATGTTTTAGGAGAAGAGAATAGGGTAGAAGCCCTAGTGGTCAAACTGGACTTTCTTCCACATTGTACTCGCACTATGCTTCACCAGCCAGAGAAGTCTTCCTACAGAAATTTAGGTGGCTTCCACAGATGTGTGTATGATGATAATAATGTTAATGCACAAAAATGGCACTGGGAGGCCCTTGTGGTGTGAACCCTGTGTTCTGCAAGTTGGACATTTTTCTACCAGTTGGTGCTGATCTGGGCTGGAACTAAATGGCTTACTACTGCTAGTGCGGACCTGCTTCGTTTAGTCAGCCATAGCTTCTGGTCTCACCCTCCTTGCAAGCAGCTATGGGTGCCCTGGAACCACTGCATGGTCACAGCCACTGTAGGACCGCAGGGTAGAAACCACTCATCCCTTCTGTTCCTTTCTGCTCCCCTTTGCTTTCTCTGTGTTTCCAAGGCTGTGGAGATGCTTTGCCGTATGGAGGTTGGGATTGTAGCAGCCTGTCCATCAGTGGAACTGGTGTGCTCTTTCCTCATAAATGATTGCCCGCTGACTCTTCACAGTCAGATAGTGAGCAGTTGACTTAATGGGAAGATATTGAAAGCATGCCTCGGAGTACAAGCCCGGACTGGAACCCCTATTAGAGAAATCGAGACCGAGAAAAGCTTTGTGGAGAGAGAGGAGGGTTTGGAGGGATAAAGAATGAACAAAATGGTGTTTCAAAAAAAGAGACAGGTTTGGAGCCTGAGGATCTGGATGAGCCAGGCTTGGCCACAGTGTTAAGTTTGGGTCAGGATTCATAATGTGGCCGGGAAGAGCAAGCTGGGCTTGGAGAGTATGTGCGAGGGGATCTCAGACTTGGACACTCATCTTAGTTACCTGGGCGGCCTGGCTATTTTATTTTTATTATTAATTAATTTATTTTTGACCATACCTCCAGAGAGGAGGATACAGTGACCCCAGTTTTTAGGAATTTTATATCTCTCCATAGGTGAAATGTCCTTCCCTTCTTTGAATCTTTTGAAATATTCTAAATAGTATCCTGATTATTTTATCAATTATATTTTCTCTTCTTATGGCTTCAATTAAAGAACTGGGTTTGTCACTGAAGAAGTTTATTGATTGTTTTATTCTGACCTATTTCATTTCCTTTCCTTTGTATGAGTGTGTGTGTGTGTGTGTGTGTGTGTGTGTAGGGGAGTGACTGTATTAAGAATACAACTTTTCAGTTTCTTAAAGCATTTTAAATATTTTATAGAAATTAAGCATTGTAGCATTTGTTAGTGTTAAGCTGTTCTTTTTTCTTTTTAATAGGCTTATTATGCCCGTGATGCCCTGGCTAAGAACCTCTACAGCCGGTTGTTTTCATGGTTGGTAAATCGTATCAACGAAAGCATTAAGGTATTGAATCTCTGTAAGACACTATTTGTAATAAATAAATGGTATTCACAGTGCAAACATTATATTAAAGAAGCTTAGTTCTATAAGCAAATATTCAGTTGCCACTGTAAAAGGTGATTATTTATGATGGATCGATCTTGCATAAGATTGAACTTTGCCAGGGGTTTTATTTCTCTTGCTTTACCACATGCTTTACCATCTGGGTCTCACTGGGGACCAGACTGATTTTGTGGTCTTTGCAGAGCAGTTAGCATTTTTCTAGGTAGTTGTATACACTTCACTGAAAAGATGACTTTCTTTTAGGTACTTATATGATCTTCATTAAATATGTTTGGAGAGAATTAATATGATTTTCATTGGGTATTGAACAAGGTGACCGTGAAACGCTCTGTGCTTGGTCAGAGTCCATTCTTTTTTTGTTTCATAACATGAGGCACCAAGACCTTGGTTGCCTGTGTCATTATTGTTAAGTTTCTGAAGGATTCCACACCAGTACTCTTATCTTCTAAGTTTTTAACCAAACAACTGAATTCTTGTTTTAGTTCAAAACAACTTGTGCCTCTTGGTGTTATATAATGCCTGCATTATCTTATTAACTTGAAATATTTTTTTAAGGCACAAACAAAAGTGAGAAAGAAGGTCATGGGTGTTCTGGACATTTATGGCTTTGAAATATTTGAGGTAAGTTTTTTTTTGTTTTTAAATGAGTACTACTGTTATTAAAGTGGAACAGTTAGAAATGAAGTCACGCTGTATAGGCAACTCATTATAAATAACTGTGCCTTGAATCTGAATATAAGATCTTTGCAATATAGTCACAGTGTGTGTGTGTGTGCGTGNGTGTGTGTGTGTGTGTGTGTGTGTGTGTGTGTGTGTGTGTGCGTGTAAGTGCTGAGCCACCATTTAGAGACTTTTGAAATTGTTATGTGATAAAGTGTCTTCCATGTTACCTGAACTGGTGCCTGTGGCCATCCAGTCATCCATAGGTTGTTTGAAAAAGAAAGCATAAAAACATCAGGAAGGGAGAAGCCAGAGACTTCCACCACCTAAATAAAGCTGGCTAATTCCCGTGAGTTGGGGGTTAGGGATGGGATTCCACACCTCCTTTGGTCTTGTCCAGGCCATGCCTGCTGTGATCTTACAATGAACTCCACAGCAGAAGTTCAGAATAAGCTTGCTTGCTCCAAATTAAATGGTTAACCATTATACTTAAGTCAGGCATGGTTGCAAATGCCTTTAATCCTAGGACTCAGGAGCCAGAGCCAGAGGATGTCTGTGAGTTTGAGGCCAGCCTGGTCTACTGAGTGGGTTTCAGGACAGCCAGGGCTCTGGCATCTAGGGGTATTTGAATACAATAGAAACTGCTGAGTATGTTGTCAGGTTTAATTTTCAGAACAATTCCATGGAAGTAGCTGTTATTCCCATTTCACAGATGAGAAAGTTACGCTGGTTATCTACCACACTTGACTTCTGCTAAATAATAAACATAAGGTCCAACTCCCTGGTTTCCCAATATTTTCTTTATTTCTTTCCTTTCCTAGTAGGGTTAAGACCAAGGTCATTTCATTGCTTTTGTCTCCAGACTCATTGGTTCCCCACTGGGAAAATCTCAATGTTGTCACGAGCCTCCAGTTCCCTGTCTCCCTATTCCTACAGACATTCCAGATTCTGTTCAGTTTGGAGATGTATATAGATGGAGGTGTACATGCCAGCCACCATCCTTAGCTAAGAGTGCTCAGCCTTCAGCACAGTTCCCATTTGTTGGTGCCTCTTAGGCTAAAACTACGAAAGGAGCTTCAGGTCTCTTGTTGGTTGAGGTTTGTGCATTGGGAAAATTCTTGTGTATATTCAGAAATCACTGTGCTTAAATTAATTTCCTTTAGCAAGATCTCAGGATACTGTTACTAAATAGGCAGATGTTAGAGTCATTCTTTACCATTGGTAGGGGGAAAGATCTCTTACCTGGTATAGCATGGCTCTAAATTTAAATAGTTTCATGAGTTGGTTGACTGGTAAACACCAGTCTTAATAGAAATTTATTACAGTTAATGATGCTCGTAAAATTAAAGATAGTGGATTTACATTAATTTTCCTAGAAAACAATTTATTGCTCATAAATAGCATGTGCGTTTTTAGAATTTTAGCCATGGCATCATGGGTATAAAGAGCCTATGTGCACGTTCATTTATTTATTGCTTATAAGTAAGTCAGATTCTTAATGCCATGTCACACACAGCCTTGGTTGGCCTGGAATTGACTACACAGACTAGGAGGTAGTCTCTGCCTCCCGCATGGTGGGGTTATGCGCATACGCCACCAGACCCAATTGAAACTATTTTGATAGGATAATGGGGTTATGTTGAGACATTCAGTGCATCCTAAGATGTCATTAGCTTTAGAAAACGGGCCCTAACAGCTCTCGAAGGAAACCAAGTATACCTCACAAGCCACTTAAGACAATCAGCCTGATGTAAGCCACATACCAGTAACAAATCAGGCAGAGATTTAGTTATCTGCTTGGAATTTACAATCTAGCTTTAAGACTTGAAAGTCTTTGCTGCTGAAGATAGGGACACCCACACAGGAAGTTAGGAAACTGACTGCCTAGGGAATGGCACCACCCACAGTGGGCAGGCCCTCCCACCTTGATTAACATATCATTTCATAGTATCCTTGCTCTACCTAATCACAACAGAAGTTGAATGTCAGTAAGCAAAACATCCATAAACTTGGCTCTGGATGAATTATCCTCCAAGAATCCCAGAATCTTCTCTACTTACTTTAGATTTCACTTTGTTCAGGTTTCCTTTCTTGCTGGACTTTGCCTTCCTACTGCAAGTTACAGTGTCACTTTTTCAACACAGTCACAGCTCAAGACTCTAGTTCTGAAGATCTGTGCATTATGTTTCTAAATGCTCTTCAGATGGATGCTCTACTTGAATATCTCAAAAACTTAGCTACACAGTGGAGTCACCTGGGGAGCTTTCAAGATTTCCTGTGTTTAGATTGTACTAGATAGCAAACCAGAATCGCCAGCATAGGACCTGGCAGCAGTATTTCTACAGTTTCCCAAGTGACTCCAGTGTACAGTCAAGATTGAGCCCAAATCATATAGACAGATTTGTTACTGACCTGGAGCTCTGTAGCACACCTGGAGCTCATGTTATGAGTGCACTCTTTAAACAAAAGTATCTGAGTGAGTAAATCCATTAAGTTATACCCACAGCAAATTGTCAGTCACTGTCTTAGCTTCCTTTTCTGTTGCTGTGACAACATACCCTGATAAAAGCAACTTAAGAGAGAAAAAAAAATTATTTGACTTTTGATTCCAGGTTGTAGCCCATCATCATCATGAGGAAGTTAAGGTAGCAAGAACTTGAAGTAGTTAGTCACAGAACATCCACAGTCAAGAGTAGAGGACAATGAATTCTTGACAGTGCTCAACTTGCTTTCTCTTTAACAGTTCAGAATCTTCTGCCTAGGGAATAGTACCACCCATAGTGTGCAGGCCCTCCTACCTTGATTAACATAGTCATGGTATCTTCCGCAGTCATGCTCACAGAGCAACCTAATGTAGACAATCTCTTGTTGAATTTCCTTTCCCATTAACTTTAAATTGTGTAAAGTTGACAATCAAAACTATCACAGCCATATAAAACCATTGAGTTCATTTTTCTTCTCAGTAAGTGCATTTTTTAAAATTAAGCATTATGAACTCAAAAAGCCAGAAATCTCTTATGATTAAGAGGATAGTGATGGACTAGAGGGATGGTTCAGCGGTTAAGAGCACTGACTGCTCTTCCAGAAGTCCTGAGTTCAAATCCCAGCAACCACATGGTGGCTCACAACCATCTGTAATGAGGTCTCATACCCTCTTCTGGTGTGTCTGAAGACAGCTACAGTGTACTTATATATAATCAATCAATCAATCAATCAATCAATCAATTTTTTTTTAAAGAGGATAGTGATAGGTACAATTTTTAAATAAGACCTTTGTATAGATGACCCCTTTAATTAATATATGTGGAGTGGATAAATGTATTTAAAAAACGGGCTGTCAGTATAGCATAGCTGCCACCGAGATCTGGTGGGCTGAGTTTGATTCCTGGCTGGCCTGGAACTGTCCATGTAGAGCTGGCTGATCTCAGTTTACAGAGTTCTACCTGCCTCTGTCTCCCAGGTGCCAGGGTTATAGGCTGTCTCGCTGCACCCATTTGCTTTGTTTTCTATTCCCATTCCTATTCCTTGAGAGAGACAGGATCTGTGCATTGTATTTAATAGTTTTCTCTTTTTCTGTCTCAATCTCTCAGTTTAATCATCAGCTAGCATGATTTTACTCATTTGTCTTTATTTTATAAATATGTTTATTTGGAGGCATTTAAAATGAAAATTTGGCTAATAATTTTAGATATGTTTGTCCATTTTTTATTTAAAATTATAAATGTTCTCTTTTTTCTCTTAATAAGTTATTCACAAACTTTTCTCTGATACTGCCTAAGTTTTCTTAGATTTTCAGCAATATTGATTGCGTTACATACGAAAATGTCAGTATTAACCACAGAAAACCCAACTCAGAATTTAAGAGTACTGGAAGCTTCAGTGGGGGGAATAAGTGTAAATAAAGTATTCATAATTCATATCAGTGCAAAATGAGTGGTTCCTTGTCAAAATTGACCACAGGAAGTGAAGATTCTGCCTTTTAGAGCACTGTGTGCTTTACTTTAAAACTGTGCAGTAAGGTCTAGAACATTGCCTAACTGCCCAGTCTTGCCTCAGCGACTACCCTGTCAGTCGCCATGGATGCACTTTTCAGCTGAGCTGGTAGAAGCCTTTCATCTCTCTGGTTCCTCTCCAAACAGAGGGGAAAGTGGGGGCATTAAGCTTTGGGATGATGACACATGGATTTCCTGACAAGCAGTTAGTGCCAGGGGTGGATAAGTTTGCCTTGCTAGCTGCATGTGGTCTAATGTCTGTGTGTAAAACAGATTAACAGAACATAAATGGAGAAAGGTGAAGCTCAAAGGAAGAAACCACTGTAGCTCTACACTCTGGTGGGATAGGAAACCCACATTCCAAAGGAAGAAAAATCACATCCAGGTGCCCCACACAATTACGTTTGAACATTGTTTTAACTCAGAATTTGGTCTTTGATTTCTGAGATATTTTTATAGTTTGTCCATTAAAGAAAAAGTGGGCTAGCCAGGGAGAAAGGGAGGAGGGGGAGGAGGGGTGAATATTATCAAAATGGCTTGTTCATACAAGGTATTCTCAAAGAACAAATAAAATGGAGGGAAAAAAGAAGTAAGTGCTATTACTTAAAAAAAAGTTATATTACACTGAAAAGCAAATTGAACAATGTGAAATCTTCCTTAGGCTTATCTGGAAGGAAGTTATTAAATTGGCAGTTAGTTTACTGGAAAAACTTAATTAAACATTACCATTCACTAGAACCAAGAGGCCTCAGTTTCTGGCCATGTCACATCCTGTACAGCTGAAATATTCTCATCCAGGCCAAGGGCTAAGTTAATTGTACCTCTTGCCCTATTGTGATTATAGAACATGTTTTCCACTTAATTCTGGCTATAGTCAGTACCTTCTATTCTAGTTCCCCTCTGTGCTAGAGAACATATAATTGAGGAAGAAGGTGAATCGAATTTAAAAATGAAAAAGTGACGGTGAGTTAGATATGAATATGATGTGTTATAGTTTTTAAAAATCATAGTTTACTTAAAAGTATTTAAGAAACTATGTTCCTAAATTGCTTTTCTTTAAGCTTACTGTATTTGATTGTTATCTACCTAGAAAAAAAATGTTACATATATGAAGGAAAATTTGTTAATTGTTCAGTTTTATTGATGTTTAGAAGGGAGAAATAGCTAAATTAGCTAATAATAGCTAATATTAAATATTTTTCTTACACATTTTAGAAGTTTTTTTCCCCCTGGTGTTCAGTTTTTAAGAAGTAGTTACTGCTTTGGAGACTTTTTCTGGGCATAGTGGCTTTAAAAAACAATTGTGAATACATACATTCCCTTCTGTCAAAATGGTGATTTTTTTGGTGATACTTGGGGGCTGCCAGAGGCTTTCCATTGCTAGGACGCATTTACAGCAGTGGTTTGTCCGTCCCAGGTCTCTGAAGTGCACCCACAAGGCTGTGGGTTTATCTATAAATGAAGCATTTCATGTGTCATGCCTTCATTCTATAAAGATAAAACCTCACCGAATACATTACATCCAAATGCCAAATGTTTGTCCTCAGATGGAGGGAGGAACAGACATGTAGAAAACATTGACAGTGTATATCATTAATGGCACACTTTGCTTGAACAAATCATGGTCTTTGTAGTTGAACTGCCTGGTTTCCAGAACATAATGTCTGTCCGTAAAAATATACCATCTCCCTATCCTTAATATTCAGGTATGAAGTTGTCTCTTTTCATTTACCTCTTAATTTTACTATTTATAATTTATAAAGATTATAACTTTTTATAATTACATAATTGCCTTTAGAAATACAAGATAGCCTCAACTGCCTCTGTTGCAAAGAAGGTAATATAATAGGCCAATATCTCTGGACATGTCTTTCAAAGCCATGCTGCGTGGAACAGTCGTGGTTGATACTGGGGAGCAGAAGGTAGCTGTGAATCATGCTGTGAGCACAGTCAAATGGTCTCAGAGTCTACAAGACTTTTTAAGAAGCCCTAGTGTTTAAAGTGCTAGTTTGTTCTACCCCTATACAGAGGGTGCTTGGACACACTGTGAAGTAGCATGGAACCTCCTGCTCTCCTGTCTTCCCCACAGCTGTCTGGAAGAGCTTCACTGGAGGGAATCATCCAATACAAGCCCTGAATGTGCTTCTTTGAATAAATTCCTTAATGTCTACACTAGGAGATATGCATGCTATTAGCTTTCATTTTGGACAGTAATTATTGCCCTTGCCATGATGTGTTTTGGAGTGTGTAGAATTCCATCACAGTACATGCTGACTTCCATGTGGGAGAATAAGTTAATTTCCACTTTGATGGTTGGGTATTCTAGTTTTGTTTGGGGGCTTGGGAAGGTGATTTTTATCATTAGAGAGTTCAGTTTTTGTTCTTAGACCATCTCTAGGTGGATACTCTCTCCTTGCCATCTGAAGTGGTTTTGAACAAGGAGGCCGGCATGATTCCACAGAGCACACACAAGCGGATCATGGATGAGAGATTCTTCTGTAACTTGAAGGGTTTTGTCACTCTTCTGTGATCCTCCAAATGCCTTTGTCCCCTACTCTTTGGGTAGATATAGACCTTGACCATACAATGTACATTTTCTTTACACTGATGTTACACTGAATTAAGAAACTCTGAAGCCCTAAGACTTTGGGCTCGTTTTATGATTTATAAGTATTTTGGCCAGCCCCTTTCATCTTGCAGAGTTCCTTAGCAGAGGCTCAGTTGTGATCCCACATGCAGCTTCAGAACCTCTCCATTAAATTGATTGTATCTTTATCTAAGGTTTTCTACCCATTAGAAATATAGTCTTACTGGACGGTGGTGGTGCACACCTTTATTTAATCCCAGCCTTCGGGATGCAGAGGCAGAGAGATCTCTGAATTCAAGGACAACCAGGGCTACATAGAGAAACCTTGTCTCAAAACCTGCCAGCCAACCAACCAAAAACCAAAACAACCCCAGTGTTGCAGGCACCACTTACAGCAGTGAATAACTCTTTGAAAAAAAAAATCTATTGCTAATTAAGAACTGACTGCATTTTGTGTCTGTCCCCTTGCACCAGAATGCAGTAAGTATAAACTGTTTGCAGTGCTGGCCTGTTGCATGTGCCTGTGCTAATAGCTTCTCCGGTTTCTGTGAGTTTTGTAGCCAGTGGTTGCTGACTAATTGTGTGGCTGTGTGCAGAAAAGTATGAAAGATTAACGGCAAATATAGTTTCGCTTGAATTTAACCCATAAGCTGCGTTGTAATCGTGAAGCTTTGCCTTCAGTTTCTTACTTGTTCATGTGTATTTCATAGTCTTGTTTGGAAAGTGCACAGAGCACATCATGTATCCAAGGACACGAGTCATTTTCCTCTCTCTCTCCTCCTCATCAGTGGACACTTGAAACTTTATCATCATTGTGTTGAAATTGCTTCGTCAGCACGGATTCTGCAACAGAAGATTTGCTCTTTATGTTTGTTCCCCATTGGGAGAGGTCTGCTTGTATTAAGCACTCCAGTATTGCTTTTTTAAATTTGTGATCGTGGCATTATAGAAGGGTATATTTTACCAAACTCAAAAGAGCCTGATGTTTCACATATGAAATGACTGTGCTGCTGCCTAAAAGAATAAAGACATCTGGCAGCTACAGTGGATTGACTTTATTTCCTAATAAAAATTGTTAACTGTGGTTTTAAAGAGTTTGTGTGAAAAGGCATCTGGGGAGGTGAAAATGCGTGCTTGCTTCTTTCATAAAAACCTTCAGGATGTTGAGAAACGTCGATGCCTAACTAAACTTAGATCAGTGAGGTCAGTTGGTGATAGTGGGATCCTATGGGTTGTTTACGGCTTGGAGTTAGAACCTTCCTCTGGTCACTGCATTCTGGGTGATTACAAATCCTTAGCAAGATTCCAGACAAGGAAATAGTCAGAGGCACTCTTGGGACGCCCAAGGTAGGACCAAAGTTAATTTTTAAAAATCAGCTTCTAGATACTTGCTTGCTTTTGTCATTTGTAGAGAGATGTAAAGGCCAGTCCTTCTGCTTACACACTGGGAATGATGAGCCTCAGACTGTCCATGCTGAGGTGTTCCTTGTTAGATCAGGCCTGGCCACCGCAGTGGGAGCAGAGTCACGTTTACCAGAGGTGGAGTCTTTGTGTCGTTTTGCCCACTGCCAGTACCTCTTGGCAAAGATGGCATGTAAAAGTGAAGAAGACGAGCTTCGACACCACATCTGTGTCATTCTGGAAGGTTCTCATAAAGCATGTTCCTTCAGCAGACGGGATTTGTACCTCCAGTGTGTTCATTGAGCTCTGTGGATTGTTCAATATTATTTCATCACGGAGCTTCTGTCAGAGAACTGATAGGAGATCATTAATATGAGGCAGAACTTCTGAAGAGGAAGCATGGGAGAAAGCCTGAGAGAGCCGGTTTGGCCTTCTAAGAAGAGAACGATTGTCTCTGACTGAGGGGGATTAGAGTGTCGATGTGAACTTTTGAGAAGAGAACGATTGTCTCTGACTGAGGGGGTGACTTGATGCTTTGATTTCCATGGACTTGTTTAGTGCATTCACTGGCTCTGTATGTGTTCCGTATTTACAAGGTATATTATGGTGTGAATCATAGTGAGCAAGATGGTATGCTTGGCCCTTCCCCTTAAGTAATGTGCAGTCAGATACATATGTGAAGCTGGTCAATACATGTACGTATCTGTGCACACATGTACAAACAGGGCGTTGAGTGAGGGACCTGATTCTGGTTGGAGGTTGAGGTAGGAACACCCGAGAATGAACCATTTGGGAGCTGTTGACAGGGATTATGGATCTCACTGTCTTTACTGAGTTTCAAGGGGAAATTTGAACCACGGATGGGATGCTTCTCTACCATCTAAAACTCCCCATCCTTAAGTACTGCGGCTTCCATGCACACCTCTTTTGTACACTGACTCATGAGCCATTCCCCACGTGCTTGCAAGGCACGTCTGTCCTGGGAGCTTGTGTGGGGCCACAGTCAAGTGTAAAGGGTGCTGGGTGGCATTTTAGATGGGTTGAAGTGTTGAGTGTCTTCCTTAGGGAGAGCTAATGATATGATTATAGTGTATTTCCTTCTTCTTACCACACAGGATAACAGCTTCGAGCAGTTTATTATTAACTATTGTAATGAAAAGCTTCAACAAATCTTCATCGAACTTACCCTCAAAGAAGAGCAAGAGGAATATATTCGGGAGGTAAGGTTGAACCAGCCTAAGAGGTTTCTCCATTATAACTAAAAATCTGTATTTGAAGACCATCTGTATAACCCAGGAGTCTGCTCTAAGTTTAATATTTTATGTCTTCAAATATTTTGTGTGTATGGCGGCTATGCTGTCTGTTCTACTAGTGCTCAGAGCAGTATCTGTTACATAGTAGGTTGTCATTAAATACTAGCTAGTGACCTTCGGTCTCTTAGGTTCCAGTGTAATTATGTAAAATAATACTGTGTTAGGAAAATGGAGATGAATAAATAAATTAGATGCACACACTGGAATAGCACTGGGACATAACAGGGAATGAGTGATTGACACACACAGCATGGATCGGATGCATCATGCTAAATGAAAGAAACCCGATTCCATCCATCTTAAAGTGACAGAGCTGTATATGGATTGTCCGTAGAAAGCCATCGTCAGTGGTTGCCGGGGCTTTATGACTTTGAATGGTACGACAAGAGAGAATTTGGGAACTGACTGTGGTTGTGGTTGTACGTTATGAATGAGTTGACCCTAAGAACTATATACCAAAAAAATCAGTGTCACTACAGGGAGATTGAGAATTCTTAGAGATTTTGCTCAATCTTAAAAAAATTGATTTTAAAAATTTATAATATAATTTGTACATAACATTTGTTATATGATCACTATATTCTTGCTGTTGTTTAAGGACTATCTCATTTAATGGCATCTTAAATTACCCAGAAATAATTGTTTGTAAAATCCTTTCATCTTCAATTTTAAACCACAAACTTGGTTTTACTCTTTTATATTTTTAAAGTAAACATACACTTTTTGAGTGATTGTTTGCTTATGCCTATATTTGTGTTTGTTTTTTGATTTGCTGTAACATTTTAGGAATACTATTAACTGTTTTCCTTCCTTTTACAAACATTTTAAACATACGGCTATGAGCATGCGCTGGTGCATGCAGAGTCCAGAGGATAACTTGTGGGAATCAGCTGTCTTCTACAGTGTGGATTCCAGGGACTGATTTCAGACTGAGCCATCTTAACATTCCACTCGATTCCATTTTAAAGACAAAATTAGCAGTGTAGTCCAAATGAACTTAAAACTCAAGATAATCCTGTCTCAGCCTAAGATGGATAGTTAGATAGACAGGCAGACATATAAATGTAGGTAGATGAATAGATAGGTATGTAGGTAGGTAGGTAGATAGATAGATAGATAGAGCAAAATTTGTTTTCCACGAGTGCACATTAATACATGGGGATGCTCAGATACTTGTTTTTAGACAGGTATCTCACTATGTAGCCAAAGATATCCCAAATACAGGATCCATCTGCCTTACTCTTTGAGCACCAATGTGACGAGCATGCATTCCTGCGTGTATTTTTCTAATAGAATTGCTAGCCCCCAGCGGCTTGGTGAAACAACCCATTAAACCAAACTGTTAGCATTTCTTTTTGTTTGTTTGTTTTAGAATGGCCATTTTACTTCAGAAAAGTTTTGTGCTTTTCTGGCAACTTTCTGGTAATATAAATATCCTAAAAGTCAAGAATCATTCTCTTCCTGTCTTCTCATCTTACAGAGACTGCCAGGAAGTTAATGTATGGATAACTTGAAATACTTCTGAGAGCATATAAGCAGAGTTTATTATATGAATTGCATTTCTTCTAAGAAAACTAATGTCTGTGCCTAGAGATGCAGGTTAGGCAGACAGAGAAGGAAGGCAGTTCGCCTCACTGGTTTGGGTCTAGAGCTAGTGTTGGAGGCTCTGTGGGTAGGTTTCCCATGGTGTGTTCTGTGGAGGAAATACTTTCTCCCCATACTGGGCTGTTTTTACACATGAAATAGTTAACTGAGCTAGAAATTAGCATTAATTCTAAAATTACTTTTGCCTCGTGATGACAAAAACTCTAGACCTTAGTTGCTGGGATCAAGTTCTGCCTTATTTCCTTATAAACATCATAAGTATATACAGAGCAATATTGACCCAAGGGCCTGTTGAGTAAATATTTGGCTTAGAGCCCACAAAGTGCATGGGAAACAGTGACAGATGGGAGAGTGGAATGGGAAGCAGCCTTGGGGCAGGTCAAGGGCCGTTGCTTCAGTCGGTTCATGTCAGTGGTGGACTGCTGTGTTGAAGCTTCTGGAACTGGAAGATGATGTTGACAGCTCTGGTTCTGTAAAGAGAGAACTTCGGATTGAGAGTGAAATGGGGGGGTGGGGGAGTGCAAGGAGCAGTTCATTTTCGGATGGCACTGCGGCATTGCCGTATACATTTGATTTTGTTCGGTTTTGTTTTTAGGACATAGAATGGACTCACATTGACTACTTCAACAATGCTATCATTTGTGACCTAATAGAAAATGTGAGTACTTCGGTATTAAAGGAATTTTTAGTAGTATAATTAACCTTGTACCCATGATCTCACTGCCTTTTTACACTAAGCATCCATATTTTACATTTTCTCTTGTGATGGGAACTACTGTGTTTGAAGACTTTATGGTCATCCTATGTACTCATTCTTCACTCTTGAGTGACTGCATGGACAGCTTTTATTATAGTACTTAGCCAGGACGCCCTGGTATTGTTACCCTGTCATAGCCCTTTTAGGACCTCTTGGCCACAAGCGTTTGTGTACTGTGTGTGCTGACTAGAACAGACACTTAGGGGTTGGCACATCAATGTGCCCATTTCATGCCTACAGTCCAGTGCTGCTGTACCACTGAGTTTAAGGTAAAGAGAGGGAAGAGGCACAAACCTCTGAGTTGGATTAGCAGGTCATTTCTGGCCTCGCTTTGATTCAGAGGATGTGTACGAGAGGATGCTGTGAGTGTGGCCAAGAACCTGGAATTTTTCAGAGTGTGTGCGAGTTTGAAAAGAATAAAAATGGGGAAAATTACTGGACAATTTTTTTAGGAAGCTGTTTGATTGTAAGTTTTTGGTTTGGGGCCATGGTATAGTTTCTTGTACTGAGTTCCCCTTCGGAAGCCACATTTACGTGGAAACAGGAAAGCCCTTTGCTCGCTGTGGGGTCGGTTGCTTGTAGTTGTCACCTTGATGTAGTTGTTTCAGACAGTGTGCATGCTTATTTCTCCTGCCAGGAGATGTGTGCTGTGTTTCCAGAATACCCTCTTGCTCTTGAGTGTTGAACAAACATGCTGTGCTCAAATCAGCTCTTGTGGAAATTACAGGATTGGCTAGTGTTTTCCTATCAATATGCAAGATACTCTCGAAAACATGAACTTTGATTTACTTGATCATGGAAAGCAATAAATCATCCAAATCATCACTCCTCCATGATAAAAAATAAACTTTATTTTGGAAACTTTGGCCAGCATTAGGAGGGGAGCGTTGTCAATCTACATAAAGAATTCCAAGCTCTTGCCTCAAATCCAGAAATCATACATTTCCTGAAATTTCTTTTTTCCAAGCAAATTTTGTTACCCGAGGACTCTGCTGTGGTAGGTTTCACTATCCTGATGAGATGCTTTCCTCACAAACAGCAGGTTCTTGATTATTTCTCTTAAAGGAGAGAAATGCAGTGCACTTAAGTATACCCACTTATCTCATAGAAAGTCCCTTGTACAAATGATTGAAGAAACTCGTGTTCATGGAAGAGCCCAGAGCTCAAAGGAAGTGCTTCCTTCCAGCGCCAGTGAACAACATGTCTATTCTGGGGATGTAGTGAACATACTTGAGAGCCTGCTCTTCCCTTGGGTTTTGTGTGGAATGAGTAAATGTTGGTCAGAGGAGCTCATAGCCTTCTGAGGACAGGGCCTTTGCCTTGGTGGAAGTGGGAGGGGTTAAGGGTCAGTGGCTTGGATTGTTTCTGGAATTGCAACTTAGGGGCCTTGGGGACAGTCACAGGAAGAGCACTGCCTTTGTTAGCAAAGTAAAAGATTCCTGATTTCTGGTTCAGTCTAGGGCTGGCCTTTCTTGAAATAAATATGATCAGAGAGTCTGAGCACACAAGTAAAGTTTCACTCATATTTAATACTCCTTTAGATATTTTATGTTGAACAAGAGTTTTATTCTAAAATGGTTTTGAACAGCACTTGATTGCATGACCATGAGAACAACATCCTGAAACGCAGCACCACTCCCCTCCCCCAAAACCCAGCTTTACTCTGAATCTGTGAACAGTCTGGTACCATGAGACGAATGTGTTTCCTTAGCTGTGAAGCAAATAGAAGCCAAGAAGTGGAGCCAGGATTAGTAGCCTGTCATAGACACCATTCTACCATGTTGGCGTCTGACTCCGTTTGGGTTTTGGATTTGAGGCCCATGCACACTTTTCTGACAGTGTGAACTTCCTTTGTATTGAGGGTGAGGTGACTCTGGGTCCTGTCAGGGAAGGAGACACAAAGGCAGATAGATACTCCAACCCCAACACATCTGAGTCACTCTGGAAAGGAGCTGCCTTCTGTGGCCTTTGTAATTCTGTTTTCTGTTACGGCTGAACAGAATCTCACATGTAATTATGCCAGTTGTGTTTGATGTTATGATTAGGACTAATTATTAAAGCAGCATAGCAAAGAAGGAAGGAGGAAAGGAAGGAAACACCTTTATTTCTTTCCTCCCAGAACACAAATGGAATCTTGGCCATGCTGGATGAAGAATGCCTGAGACCCGGCACTGTCACAGATGAGACCTTCCTGGAAAAGCTGAACCAAATCTGTGCCACCCACCAGCACTTTGAGAGCAGGATGAGCAAGTGTTCCCGCTTCCTCAACGACACAACCCTGCCCCACAGCTGCTTCAGAATCCAGCATTATGCTGGCAAGGTAGAGGGGGGGAGCACCCCAGGCCCACAGTGTTGTTCCCAGGGCTCCTGTGCCTCCTGGGAGAGGGTGTGCTGAACACAGTTACTGTAGGAGACTAGCGAGAGCAGCCAGTGCTCACTGACAATTGAGCCTGGACCACGGTGAGCTACGTCTTGTTAACTAACACAAGAAGACGGAAAACAAACCAGCGGTCTTAATGAACACTACAAAGTGTCTTTATGTCATTTTATTATTTTTAGCTCTTAAGCTGTTCTACCAAAAAATACTGATAAAGGGTTGGTAAATTGTGCCAGAAGAAAGGCCTACTACTGTAAGGTTTTAAATGCATAAACCATTGAGCAAAAATCAACAGTTCATCAGTTGAAATTTTGAGAGACACTGGGGAAAATACCTAGTTAAAAATTCTTTTCCTCTGTATTTGAGGAAGTTGATCTCATTAAAACAGCTTGAATAGCAGGCTAATTTTTATTCAAAAGGATTACTGATTGGAGTTAATGCTATCTTTATCAATGTGAATGGAAGCTTCACAGGAGAATTCCTTAGCTGTGCATTTATTGAAAATGAGATAATCTTGGATTGCTTTGATTTCAGGACGCCTTTTGCTTTGCTTCATTGGCCCATAGTATTAAAAGCTACATTCCGGCTCAGATTCTCTGTTGTTTAGGATATCTGTGAAAATGCCCATGTTATCTGTTTTCGAACCCTTTCTACTTTGAAACAGACTAGACTGGCATGTGAGAAAAACAAAATTTAATTCTCAAATACACTCAGACATATACCTATACCAAAAACTATCTAACATGCTGGGGCAGTGGTGGCGCACGCCTTTAATCCTAGCACTTGGGAGGCAGAGGCAGGCGGATTTCTGAGTTCGTAGGACAGCCTGGTCTACAAAGTGAGTTCCAGGACAGCCAGGGCTACACAGAGAACAACAGAAAAACAACCAACCAAAAAAAAAAAAAAAAAAAAAAAAAAGACCTAACATTCTTTAAAAATGTTATGTTACCATTTTTTGGAGTTTATTCTTACAAATGCTGAAGGACATTTTAGACTTTATTTTTATTCCTTTTGCATATTCAAGAGATGGAACTCAAAGCTGGAAGCAAACTTAGTATCAGTGTGTGACAAGGGTACTGAGATTTCTGATGTTGGAGGAGGCTGGGTGGCGTCATTCTTTGACACTGTCCTGTGCCGTGAGCCAGCAGTGAGTCCCATGTGCTGTCATTGTCACTCACAGGTGCTCTACCAGGTGGAAGGATTTGTTGACAAGAACAATGACCTTCTGTACCGGGACCTGTCTCAAGCCATGTGGAAGGCTGGCCACACCCTCATCAAGTCTCTGTTCCCTGAAGGAAATCCTACAAAGGTCAACCTGAAAAGACCTCCTACCGCAGGGTCCCAGTTCAAGGCGTCTGTGGCCACACTGATGAAAAACCTGCAGACCAAGAACCCGAACTACATCAGGTGCTTCTGAGACTTGAGTCCATATCTAAGATCCCTTCATGAAGCCTCTAGTGTCACTGGTTTGGTTGCTGTTGTTTTGTTTTGCTTTGTTTTTCCAGATTCTAAGGTCATCTTAGATGTGATTTGCTTGGGATTTAGGAAGGTTCAACTAGGGTTAGAATTTATAGAGTGTGCTTGATCTCAAAGCAGTAGGAGATTTGCTATCTGATCAGGTCCTTGCCCTTGGAATTTCAGTTAGGGAGAAACCAGCGTGAATATCATTTTTTTTGTATGTGTGTATCATTTACACAATATTTGTATCTAGAAACACAAATAAGCACATCACCTTGCCTCGATTTACTCGTTAGAGCACATATTGGGAGAAAATCTCATTTCTTGAAAATTGGTCTTTGATCATTTGCTTTCCTTGGTCTTGGTTGAATAGAGTTTCTGCATTTTCTTGAGGCGCCATTTACATGAAGTGATACGCACAGATTTGAGGTGAACAGTTCAGTTAGTTTATAATCGTGATGTTGACCTTGGCGCCATCACCTTGGGGAATGCTTCGTTGTCTGGTTTTTTATGTGTTCCCCCAGGTTGTGAGGTAGTCCTCCCAGGCTTGCTGCTAGAATCTTGGCAGCCTGATTTCAGCCATGGTAAACTTACCATTCACCGTCCTTGGTCTCTTTATCAATAACCAATTCAGAGTATGTATAGGAGACTTCAGAGCTTGGTATAGACTTTCCCATTGTTTTGTCTGTTGCCCTTGTTTAATTAATGCATAGAGTAGATTTAAGTAGTAAAAGGAAAAGTATAAAAACATCCGAGACAGAAACAGATAAGATTTAATTGTGTGCAGTGTGTGCTTAAAAAGATCACTTAACAGTTGTATAGCCACAACTCTGGTTGTTTAGTAACAGTCAGTACAGGGGTAGCTGCTGTGTGATCCAAAACTAATAATGACTTCCACAAGTCTGGCATTTATTTCTGTGTAAGGATTTTGTAGTATAAGAGATCTTTGCTAATTAATAGCAAAGTTCCTTGTGTTTTGTGGCTCTGCCATTTCCAAGGTGTATTCTTCTCTGTGTTCAAAGGTGGACGACACTGTGTCATCACCCCCAGCCACTGCTAAGCTGGCCGAGGTCGGCCAAATGGAAGGAAGGAGGAGTAACCTTCTTCCTTTTAAGGACCTCGAGCACATTAGTTCTGCTCTGATGCTAAAATTTGGTCATTATTACTATACCAAGTACTGGCAAAGGAGGCTGGGGATACAGTCCTTCCTAAGCAACAAAGAGCTCTGTTACAAAGAAACAAAGGCCAGGATTGCATAGTGTGGTTTGTCTTCTATGGCCTTATCACCATTCATATGTACGTATGTGTGTTAGCCCATTCCTATCTGAGTCTGAATTCCCCAGAACCCACATAAAAACAGCTGGCCACAGCAGGAGCTGCCCAGCATCCCTGTGCTGAGGAGTCAGGGTCCTCCCAGAGTCATTGGCCTGCCACTCTAGCTGAGTGGCTGGGCTCAGGGCGAATGAATATATGCACACACATACATAGATACACCCATAATCTTAAAGGGTTCCTTATTCCTGTCTTCTGTGTGGGTCCCCACCTCACAGAGGAAACTGCAGTACTGATTCAGGTTATGCAGTGTATATCATTTTCAAACTTCTTTCATTCAACAAAATGTCATTGACAATCATCAGTGCCACTGAATCTCTTAATCGTTCTTTTTTTTTTTTTTAATTGCAATGTACACGGTATTGTATTTATTCTTAGTTTACTATGAAATCATTTGAAACAATTGGAAATGATTTGGTTTTCCAAGGATGGTATATGGCTTCTGTGGAATGATGAGACGCACATCACTGGGTACGATTCGTTGGCAGAGTTTAAAACCTAAAATACTTGAAATGTTTTAGGTGCATCAAGCCGAATGATAAGAAGGCAGCTCACATTTTCAATGAGAGTCTCGTGTGCCATCAGATCAGGTACCTGGGTCTTTTGGAGAACGTTCGAGTGAGACGGGCAGGCTATGCCTTCAGGCAGGCCTATGAACCTTGCCTGGAAAGATACAAGATGCTTTGCAAACAAACGTGGCCTCACTGGAAGGGACCAGCAAGGTAAGGGACTCTCTGGCTCCTGCCATCATCAGCTTTTAAAGTATCCGTGTAGTATTGTGCTTTTGATTTTGTTTGGTTTGGTGCCTGTATGTAAAGTAGGGTACCTGCTTTCATTAGGATACCACTGTAGTAATCCTCACCTTGCTGTGGAGGTGTTGATTTTCTTTGACATTGAAATAAAACCTATGAAATCCGCACTTGGAACTCGAATGGCTATAAATGTTTCAGGTATACACACAGTGAATTGATAGTTAATGTGTGAACTTTGCAGATTATAGACAGTTAGAGAAGAGGCCTCTTGAATGGGCATTCTCAGCTGTCTGCTTTCCACCAAGAGAATTTGTTCCTAGAAAGAGCAGAAGGGTGAGGTAAAGGTCGGACCTGTGGCTCTGTGTGCCTCAGTCCTTCAGTAGACTTGAGAAGCAGGTGGGACTCAGTATCAGCATTGTGCTTGTCAAGCATGGCCTGGCCATGAGTCTTGCCTGATTCCTATAGTCCAGAGCAAAATACCAGGCACTGCAAGCCTTCCTTTCAGAGGTTCCTTGTTGCCTGTGAGTTGTCCACATGCAGAGAGAACTTGTGTGCTGGAGAGCAGCTGGTACAGGAGAAAATCAGGCCTGTGAGAAGTCTCCACTCTCGGCAGTCAGAATTGCTGTTTGGGGAAGGGAGGCTGTCGAAGTCTGATTACTGCAGGAGGGCCAGCTTCGTGGGCGAGGCAGGCACGTGAGGACTTTCACCTTGCTGTGCCAAGCTTATGTCCACCTTCTTAGCTGGATCCAACCATTCATAGGAGATTGAGTGGTAATTAGACATGGAGCCTGAGCTATGGAGAAGATGGAAGTGTAGTCTGATGTCTGATGCAAGGTATTGTTTCTGTGCACCATTACTTTCTAGGATATTGTGCTAAATATGTTATAACAAGGAACATTATTTATTGCTGTCTGGTAGGCAGTCCACAGATTGGCGGAGCCAGGCTAGTTTTAGAAACTGATGCTGAAAGCAAGGTCTAGGCCATGTTCCTTCTACATGAAGCCCACGTTCTGTAGCATCTCATTGGTCTGGCACTTAACACTGTTTTGGGCTGTGCTTGGCCTCTGCAGAATGAGAGAGATGTTAAAATGTTTCAGGGGAGGGGCTGAGGAGATGTCCCAATGGTTAACAGCATTTGCTGCTTTTGCAGAGGACCTGGGTTAGGTTCTCAACGTCTGCATGACATGTCACAGCATCTGTAACTCATGTTCCAGGACATCCAGTGCCCTCTTCTGGTCTGCACAGGCACCAAGCATACAAGTGATGCGCGTACGCACATACACATTCCTGGCCCGCACTGATACATTAATTGACTTATTTTGTCTTGCCAATGAAATCAAGAAATACCTATATTTTTCAGTATATAGTCTGAACCTAGATTTGCTTTTATAGTGTTCACTAATTTGGGTTAGTTTGGGGAAGCAAATCTTAAATCCTTTGGTAGGAAGATGATTACCAG
Source organism: Mus pahari (assembly GCF_900095145.1). Lineage (NCBI taxonomy): Eukaryota > Metazoa > Chordata > Mammalia > Rodentia > Muridae > Mus > Mus pahari. Next base: position 31,318,097 of record NC_034594.1, on the reverse strand, counting down.
AAGAGTTGTTACTCTAAACAATGTCCCAGTGTTGAGCCTAGAGAGATGGATCAGTAGGTAAAGTGCTGTCCGGGCTGACCACCTAAGTTCTGTGGAAGGAGAGAATCACTTCCTACAAGTTGTCCCTGACCTACATCACTTTTTTTAATGTAGCTTATTTGTGTGGTATTGATAAAGATATGGTATGATTGATATGATAGGAGGTCAAGTCAGCAAAAACATTGTTTTGGAATTTGTTTACTCTTCTAGGTCTGGTGTGGAGGTTCTGTTTAATGAGCTAGAGATCCCTACAGAAGAGTACTCCTTCGGTAGATCCAAGATATTCATCCGAAACCCAAGGACGGTATGTAACCTTTACACTCTGAACTTGAATCCCGTGCATGTGGCCTAGTTGCCGAGACACCACAATCAAGGCCATATTCTTTTATCTGAGTGAAGTGTCTTAGAGCTGGAGCAAGTAAGAGATGGTATTTACACAACACCAAAGCCAACTGATAGATTGTACAAAACTTAAGAAATGGAGGCAAAACCATGGTATCAAACCTCTCTTCCTGATTCTAATTTGTAGCAACTGGAAGGACCCAGCAGTGTTTGCAGCATCTTAGTTACACAGTAGTTTTTAGAATTCCAGCTCCATAGGTGCTGGAGAAACATGAAAGGAAACAGTTTTCAAAGTGTATCAAATTCGTGGGCCTCTTTAGAATCTCTGGGAGTCTTTGTATAAGACAGGTAGGCATAAAATATAATTAATATCACAAATGATTTAGTGATAGTGGATATTTAGAGAGCTTGAAAAATACTTGGGTTGTTGAGGAAAAAAGGCTGCCGGTGTCTCCTCAGAGCATGCATTTCTGGCCCTCTGTGGACCACTTGGCAGTGGTGCTTGCCTGGCTGAGCATGCTATACTTGAGAATCTAAACCCCAGAGTGACCTGGGATCTTCTATGAATCCATCAAAGTACTTATGTCATGCATCAGTAATCTATAACATATATCATTCAAGTACCTGGTTTCAACATCCTGCAAATTCCTTTCATATATGCCGTTAGGTTTGAAGGACTTTGGCTAAGTCTGTCTATTGTTTTTTTGTTTTTTTGCTTTGTTTTGTTTTTATTAGTTATTCCAACTAGAAGACCTAAGGAAGCAGCGGCTGGAGGACCTGGCCACTCTCATTCAGAAGATTTATCGAGGATGGAAATGTCGTACACATTTTCTGCTCATGAAAAGAAGCCAAGTTGTGATTGCTGCCTGGTATAGGAGATACGCGGTGAGTCTGTTGTTACAACCCGAGTCTAACTTCTCGATATTCTCTATGAGCCTCTTGGTGTTTGTAACTTACATTGCTAAAATTTCCCAGCAACCTCTGGAAATGGTGGCTACTCCTTTTTTAACAAGGGAAAACAAGGCATGGAGCTGCTGGGTACCCTGCCCAGTGCTGTCAGTGGCAGAGCATGGATTTGAGCCTAAACATTTCCAGAGTGTGGATTTAGTGTTTCAGACTACTTTGTGCTGATCTCCAGGAAGCATGTAGCAGGAAATCTCTCTCTGGTTTTGCCATCAGTTTGAGGAGACTGTATCATATCCTTTCACTGTGATGGGATCAGTTCTCTAAAATGACTGGCTGGCTGCGTACATTGTGCAGCATTGAAGACAGAGGACTTCTAGAGTGCCGGAAATCTCTTTTAGTACAGCTATGGTTCTGGCTAAAGCACTGCATTTTTCTCTAGTCCTCAGATATCTGGCCCTACTGTGGAGGAGTCAATAATAAAGTATATCAGTTATCAGTTGGTTGACTGCTTTGTCGGAGGCATCCCACAGTTCTGAGAAGGACTTGAAGATTTACCTCCACCACCATCCCGTAAATTTATTTAGGTTGTATTCTTGCAAATGAATTGCATTGATAAGAAAGAGCACAGCTTATGAATGTTTTCATTCTATGCTTCTATGCAAAGTTTAAAAATGTGTTAAATTTGCAATCAGGTCTTATTTAGTGCATGCTTCTCTCCGCTTCTGAGGAGACATTTTTCCATAAGACAAAATCAAGATAATAATCTATAGTTTTGTGAAATATATAATAGCATTCCCAAATTTAGGGAACCATAAATATAGTTAAAAGATAAAGCTTGAGGTGTGCTTGGTCTTTTGGTGGGGTCTTTAGTTGCTTGTTCTAATGAGGAGGATCACAGCCACAGTCCAAGTCATAGAATGACTATACTGGGGGGGGGGGTGGATTTGTTCATGTCCATTGAGCTAAGACAGAGGAGACTGTAGTCATTCTGCCCAGTGGCTGTGGTCTCTCTGAGCACAGAGCAGTGCTTTCCTAGCTTTGCACATTCACGATGCTCTTTTCTGTTCGCCTGAGAAAGGGAGGACCAACAAATAACCTGTCTTCCAGAAAGACTTATCACGGCTTATGTTGGAGTCATTAACAAAATTCAAGCTTCAACAGGTCCTGAATTAATCTGTCTTAAATTCTACGAACAGCTTTAGCAGAGTGGACCCACAACCTGGTCCCTGACTTGATAAAGTTCACCTTTAGTGAGGGAGAGTAGGTGTCTGTCCAGTTACTGTGATCAACACAGTAACCGAAGCAACTTGGGTGGGAAGGGTTCACGTAGCATTCCACCTCCACATTCCGAGTTCCTCACCAAAGGGAGTCAGGGCAGGAACTCACACAGGGCAGGAACTTAGAAGCGGGAGACTATGCAGAGGCCATGGAAGGGTATGGCTTACTGCTTGGCTCTCCTTGGCTTGCTCAGCTTTTTTGGAGGGATATTTCAAGCCAAAATCTATACTCCCTGCCTTTCTCCCATACCTCTGGCGATCCAGATGAAGCCTAGGCTCTCCGATGTCGTGAGAGAATATGAACCAACAATCATGTGTCCCAGTGAAAGGTTAACAACCTGACTTTAGTGGTTTTGAAATTCTTTGCATTTTCCTCAGAGTTGCCAATTCCCCCCAACATCCATTCCAAACAAACAAACAAACAAACAAGCAAAAAAAAAAAAAACCAAACAGGAAGGGTATACTTTCCTTGGGAGTGTTCTAGCAGCTTCATTGTGTTAAGGCATCAACTCTATAGCAAGGCCAGGGGGCATGGAGCTTGTTGAGCCAAAGTATAGTTGAGTGCCTTTCACACTGTTGGCTTTTGACACAGCCTGTCCTCATGGGTGAGGATGGAGTTAAGCCCACATGTTCTCGGGGTTCTGTTCTCCCTTTGTTTTAACTGACCCCCCTGATTCCCAACTTGAAGTAGAGTAGGAATAGGGAATCTAAAAGTAACCTGATGGTTAGAGGTAGGCTGACCCAGTAAGATGCTTGGTGAGATTGATGCCAAGAAGAGACTACTCTCAAAAAGTAGGTGCAAATAGGTCAACTCAGAATGCTCTGTTGATGGTGGGCAGTGTGGGGAGTGCTGCCTCCCAGCATCAAGCAGGGAACAGTCATTGGAAGATCGGCATCCTTCATGTGGGCTGCAGACTTACTGTAATAGTGTTGGACTGTCATAACCTTTCAGTTTCTAGGGTTGTGGATGATCAGGCATCCATCACTCAGAGTGAACAGATCCCCTTCTTTGGCCTTGCTAGGTCTACCTTTTTGCTATGCAGATACGACTATTCACAGCTTCCCTTTATCCTGCAGCAACAAAAGCGGTATCAGCAGATAAAGAGTTCAGCCCTGGTGATTCAGTCATATATCCGGGGCTGGAAGGTGAGTTTCAGTAAGTGTGCTTTGTGTATGTGGGAGCTGGGGTTCTTCATAAAGCTCACTCTGCAGGGGAAGCTTCCTCGTCTCCACCTGTTCTGTAAACAGCCTCATGGGAAGAGTAAATATTATGGGGCCATGCAGGGAACCCTGGTGACCATGTCTTGGCTGCTTCCTTCTAATCCGCTTTTTTTTTTTTTTCTTCAAGCCTTTGTTCTCTAAGCAGGAAGTCCCTGAAATAACACTGTATATATAATCTCAATATCCTCATGCCCAGTGGTTTTGAGAGAAGCATATTGTCTAGAAAGCTGTCTTACAGCCACTGCCTGAGTCCTGTGGGTTTTAGCCACACGTCTTTCCAGTGATGACCCCACCAGCAGCTGCCTCATAACGACTGAAGGCTCCTGGCTGTAGCTAGGGCTCTCATAAGAGGAAAGGGGGTCGCCGTCACACTTGCTACACTGGTTCCAGATCCTTCCAGCTAAGGCTTGGTTCAAGGGTCAGTGAACTTTGGGCCACAGGCAAACTTCAAACTTCAGCCTGTGTTCTGGCTTATACAACCTGCAAGCCAAGAATGGTTTTTAATATTTTGAACCATTGTAAACAAAAAGCGGAAAAGAATTCAGAGCATGTGAAAAGTATATGAACTATGTATTTTAATATCCATACATAAAGACATGGCCATGTTGATTTATTGTAGACTCTTGGTCCATGGTCCATAATAGCGGAGTCTGGTAGTTGTGATAATTACTGCTCCTCTCCTGACCTCCTCTTTCATTGATACGCGCGCGCATACACACACACACACACACACACTATCTTCTCCTTTTATTGTTCTTTCAAAGCCTCACTATCTTCCTTTTTACAGAAAAAAGTTTACTGACCCCAGGATTCTTCTGTCTTCTGACTGCTTTCCTACCTAGAATGTTTTAGATCCAGAAGGAATACTTTGAGGTTGTGGTCAGTCTACAGCTTCTTGAAATGGTACAAGCTGGGCTACAAATCTAGTTGCATAGATTGGCCTTGGGCCTTGCCCAGATTCAGGGCTTATCCAAGTTAATGTGGCCTACGACCTGTAGGCTGTAGGCTCTGGGACTGGTCAGTTTGTAGGATAGAGACCCCCAGGGCAGGACCCAAAGCTTAACTCCCAAGCCAGGTAGGTGCCTTCCTAGCTTGGGCAACTACTAAAAAGTCATCACTGGTCTGGACAAGAAACAAAAATCTTTTGATTTGAAAGGATAGCCACAGTGACTTCCGACAGAATGAGCAAAGAGACGTAGTGGACTTTTGGAGAACCATATAGAACTCTGGCCATCATCTGAGAATGACTGTCTACCTTCTATGAATGACAGCCTGCCTTGGTGTGGCCATATTCTCCCTATCATGTCCCACCCACAGTGGGAGGCCACCCTGCCGTGCCAGTGTCTCCAGGCATGCACTGCTTGCCACAGCAGCTTCTCACTGGGCCATGTGCGTTTGTACTGTTACCTCTTTGGAAACTATTTTCTACTCACTGTTAAGTTAATTTAATGTGTGTGTGTGTGTGTGTGTGTGTGTGTGTGTATGTGTATGTATGAGTATGTGTGAGTGTGTGTGTGTGTTTGTGTGTGAGTGTGTGTGTGAGTATACACACACTCACACACACATATAAACGGGTACATGGAGATGATTTCTCTACCATAGGCTCGAAAAATCCTGCGGGAGCTGAAGCATCAGAAGCGCTGTAAGGAGGCAGCCACCACCATCGCAGCGTTCTGGCATGGCACCCAGGTAGGCCAGAGGCCCTGAGGAGGGTGTGGTTGAGTTGGGGGTAACTGCAGAGCCGAAGACCCTCAGACTCAGGCAGAAAATGATTCACTGGCTTGAGCACGTTCGCCTCTTGCTCTTTGCAGCGTTTCAGTGTGGGTGGCGGCACCTGCTTTCGCGTGTTCGGCATCGGTGGTGACTGGTGTCTGTCTCCTTTTCTGTCTCCATTGGGAAGCAGCAGCAATCTTCCCTGCCTTAACTCTTTCTGTAACTCCTTTTCAAACGCACCACAGGCGCGAAGGGAGCTGAGACGGCTGAAGGACGAGGCTAGGAATAAGCACGCTATTGCAGTTATTTGGGCTTACTGGCTTGGATCGAAGGTACTTGATGCACACATCCCATCGCTGAGCCCGGGAATTCTGCAGGAACCAACCCTGATCTCTAGCATAGCAGGGATGAATGACTGCAGTCAGTAGTCACCTCAGTACCTCAGTGCATGATCTAGCAGCCAAATTAATAAAACCCGGGGGTGCTAGACAGTAGTATGCCGTGGAAGCTTTGGCATGCACAGAGCAAAAAACTAACATCACTAATAAGGCTCTAGCATAGTTTTTTTTTTTTTTTTTTTTTAAAGTCTCTAAATTAACTTGCATGGTTAGTGCCCACTGTCTCCCACCATTGAATGCTGGCCAGATCTTAGGGATACTTGTATGCAGGGGGGTGGGGGGGCATGAGGAGAATGTTCGTTGAATTGGGGTTTGAATCAGTTTGTATAGTGTGTTGACAGAGTAATGCCAGAAACGCATGCTTTACAAGAATTAATCCTTGAATGAAATTGCATTTCAGGCTGAATGTGGCATCTGTTGGTGACTGTAAGCCAATGGTGTCACGGGTACAGGGAGGGATCATCCGAGATTTCACAGAAATCTGTGTTCACGTGAGGCTAGCCATACTAGCCAGGGAAGAGTCCCAGGAATGTCAGCATTGATATTTGTTTTCAGAAACAAAGTCCCCCATGGAACTTACCGGCCCAGGCCAACTCTGGGCTCTGAGCATTTCACACACCCCAAGGAACAAGAAATTTTCTAACCTAGAAAATCAAGTCGTCTTTGCTTAAAATGTGTTAGAAACACGGAATTCTACCGAGTCGTGTGTGTTTTTACTAATGCCTACCTTGTCAGCATTGTAAGCCCATCTCTTGAGAAGTCAGCCTTGAGGCTCCACAGGAAGGTTCCCAGAGACTGACTAACATTGTTCCTTTGTGCTTTTTCCAAAGTCTATAAAACCCAGCCTAGTTCCTTAGCCAGTTTAGGGAAGTGAACCAGCAGAAACGCTGGTCCTGTTGTTCCTTCTCCAGTCTCAGGAATGAAATGTCTCTAACGGTAGTGCCCGGCTCTGTCTTGGGCAACAGCCTGCCTGAGATTGGTTTCCCCAGTCATCTTTTTAACCTGTCAGTTCTATCATTTTTTTTGCCTGATTTCAGTTTTTAGTGTGTTATACTATTTGGGATCCTGGTCAAATTTTATTTGTTTTGGGCAGTGTGAGGGCTTGATCCCAGGTCCTTCTGAATGTTAGGTAAGCAATCTGCCGCTGAGCTATGTTTGCCCCTGGTGCAAATCAGTTTTCCATGCTGCTTCTAGCTCAAACCAGAAAGGACATCAGGGTTTTTGTTAGTTAGTCTGACTCTTTCGCTTGCACTTCACATGCACAACCTTTACTTGTTGCGGTTTTCCAAATTGCTGTTCACACAGTCCTTTTTTTTTTTTTTTTTTTTTTATTCATCCAAATGAAGAATATCAGAGAGCTTCCTAGTAAAGTCAAGTCTAGAGAGACCATGCCTTCCGGGCTTTGAGGAAATATGGTGACAGAGCTGCAGAGGGAGTTGGGACAAGTAAGAAGGAAGAGGAAAGAAAATGAGGATGCAATGCTTTTTGGTGCCATATAGTTGTCCTTGCCTGGAAGCGACTCTCCATACACTGAAATCCAGGCCGCTGTACCCCTCCACACCCGATCCTTGGGTTGAAATGAGTGTACCCTGTCACTCTGCTATGCTACAGTCCTTCTCAAATAATGGCTCTCCTGTTTGGTGGGGGGAAATCCTTTTTTCTGGTCATTTGTGCGGTCTGCATTGGGCTGTCTCTTATTTACTATCTAAAACATTCTAGGCACGAAGGGAGTTGAAACGCTTGAAGGAGGAGGCTAGGCGTAAGCATGCAGTTGCTGTCATTTGGGCTTACTGGCTTGGACTGAAGGTACTTTCTCCATGACTTTTCCTGCCCTGGTAAAGCCTCGCGCACCTACTAACCCGAGAAAACTGGCGGCGCTTCCTGCTGTCTGCAGTCTTATGACATGTCATCTTGACTAATTTTGTTTCATGTTAAGAGAAAAAAAAGCCAAAAACAAACAACTACACACTAATTTTCTCATTTTAATGTGATTTTAATCTCTTTAAATAATGAGTATAATGCAGTATATTTTATCTTAGACATGTTTCCTGAGTTTTATTTCATCTATTTATGGGCTTTTAAATCATGAGGCAGAATGCAGTCCTTGAGTTGGAAGCTGTTCTTCCAACCTCAGTGGCCTGCGTCAGGGTGGCCTGTGCTGTCCCACTAAGGGCCAGAGTGGAGCTTCCTTCCAAGTGATCATGGCTCAGCACAGAGCAGAGTGAATGAGATGACAGAGGTCATGAAGTTGAGAGAGCTGCAAGGTTTTGAGACCGTGTGATGAAGGCAGGTGCTGGATTCGGGAAGAAAAAGCACACAACACACGCACACACACAACACACACGCACACACACACACACATGTAAATAAGGAAATTTGGCTGCAAGTACTGAAAACCTTCAGGAAATGGATGCATCTGGTCTTCCTGCTCCGTAGTTAACCAACAGTGAGGCACCAAATCACCCTTGGTGGTGACCAAGATCCTTTCCATACCATTCCTCTGTAGTGTTCTAATCTAGGAATGGTAACTCTTACTCTACATATTTGAGGATGAGCTGAGAAGTCATCGATTCTGCATCTCAGCAGCCTTCAGAAATCTCCCTGAATATTGCTCTCAATCATCTCTATTTTCCCCCTGAAAGCTCCTCCTAATAATGTTTAGTCGCTTATCCTTTGATTATTCTGAGCATTCATGAGGTAATTCATAAGTAACTTCCATATGCGTTTAACAGATGTTTTTATTTGACGCGTTCTGAACGCGTTCTTTACATGCTCTTTTTGGAAGCCAAGCAAAGGGGGAAGCATTTGCCATTTTATTTGTGTCTTAATTCGCATCATAGTTTTTATGAGTGCAAGGAAGCAGGCCGTATGGAACCCAAATTCTTACTGACTCCCATGCTGATCTCTGGATGTTTTCTGGGGAAATGCTTTCAAACTAGCTTTGCACTGGAAGTGTGCAGTAGCAGCGGGCAAGGTGACTGTTATTTCTACAGAGTTAACCGGGCTTGCTCTGTCACTCATCCCCCCTCAGTTAGAAACAGAAGAGAAGCATCTCATTATGGTTCCATTACTGTTATGAAAAAGATTAAGCTTTTTTTGAAGTTTAAGATTATAGTAAATTTGTCCTTTTTGTCATGGAAAGAAGTTATACTGACATGAGCAGTACTTTTATCCTTTGAAACGATTTGATTTGCTTGCATAAATAAATACAACTGGACCCTTTCAGTATTCCTCGTGCTCAGGAAGGTCCCCAGTGTGAGAAGTTGTGATGGTGCCAGGTTTTTACTGTGTATAGCTTTATGTGGGGAGCAACCATCTGTCCTGTGGAATATCAGAAGATGTGCTGACAGAGCTCAGATACAATGAGGTTCAGTTGCGTGACACAGAGCTTCCGCAATGCCTTAAGTGTGTGTTCCACATAACAGGCCTCTCTTTAACTTGCCTTTCTTCTCTATACCCCTTGACCCTTATAAGCTGGAGGACTGAAATGCTTATAAATCTAACAGTCCCATGGCTGAAAGAGAAATGGCAGCTAGCACATGGATTAAAGGAAGGACTGCCTACATATTGCATGTGTCAAAATGTAAGCTTTAGATATTCTGTGTTGTGTTGAACGGCCTGAGGCTCAAACACTTAGGGCAGGCAGGTAGCACCAGAGTGGAAGCCAGCAGACTGGTTAGGAATAACTGGGTGTGTGCAGTGTAGAACCTGCAGATCTCTTCATCAAAACGCCCTGCTGTTCACTGTCCTGTAGAAATGAGGATCTCTGTTAGTGGAGCTTAGAACATCTTAAGAGAAGCCTGCAACCTAAATTGTTGTGTGAAGTTGTGAATTTAAAAACACATGTATAAAATGTTTCTCTGCAGACTGAATTTGGCTCATAGGTTTCTATTTCACAGACTCCCATTGTACACATCTTTTAAGCATATGTATTTAAGCCCGGGGGGGGGGAAGGAAGCTAGAGAAAAAGATATAGAACATTGAGATAAACAGATAAGACTAATGTTTTGCTGATTTCTAACTCCTCTTCATAAATAGATGATAATAAATATTTTATATGTTCCCCTGAGCTTCAGTATTTATCTGTATCACTCATTAATTCTGTAAACACCTTACTTAGTTATTAGACATTAATATAGGAAGTAGATTATGACATTAGTTCTGGGAAAGTTTATATTTGAAATGGCAGGATGTCTTAAGTACCATGATAATAAGTATAACGTTTGATGTGCTCTAATGAAAGACAATCATAGCCTAAAGGCTTCTAAGTTTCTTATTTTTAGCTGCATTCATGTCTGTTGTGCACTAGTCTTGTGTTTTTAGGCAGGTTTTCTGGAAATTTCAATCTAGTTTTTCAGATAATCTGCCAAAAAGCATCTGAAGGAGAAATTACGTTATATAACATTTTACAAAATGTGCTCTAATTTGTGAAAAGTTTGCAGTTATTCCTGTCAAGGATCTCAGGCCAACATGAAGCTGTGTAAGATCCAATAGGATGTAATGTGTCAGATCACTAGGTTTGTTTTTCTCTGCCGTCATTGTCACTGGCTAAGTATGCATCAGTTTTCTCAATCCAGAAAGGACATTTGTAACTATGCATGTTCTCTATACTTTGATTTGTAAAGAGCTATGTCATTATGAGCCCCTGCCGGCCTCGTTCTAACCCTCGGTCTGCTTCCTTTTAAAGGTTCGCAGGGAATACAGGAAATTCTTTAGAGCAAATGCTGGAAAGAAAATCTATGAGTTTACACTTCAAAGAATTGTAAGTTGATACTAGGTATATGGCTAATTAGCATTATTAGATTAACCACTTAATAACTCAGTAACTTAATTAACTAACTCAATAAAATATAACCTTTAAAAGCCCACATAAATCATAGCTTTAAAAAGACTTTTCGCAGCCTTTTGTGCCCTTCTCCAAGTTCAAATAGAACTGTGTGAAAACTGTTGGCAGTCTGTGATTGATATACTTGATAAAAACGTTTATTTTGTTTGACATAGAAAACTGGCAAGGTGAAGTGAGGAAAGGCAGGTTCTTGCCCTGTTAAACTGCTACGGGCTCTATCTGGAGGGCGAGATTGGCAGATGGGTTGCTGAGAGCAAGGCGTCAGGGAGGGAACATGGCTGCAGCTGCCTTCTTGGGTAGCCCTACTTGAGGTGGATTACAGTCAGCCAGGACTCCCCCTTATTTATAAGATGAATGAGTCATTTCTGTGGTTCTCCTTTGACCATGTAAGATTTTTTTCATGATAAGGCTTTTCCAGTCAGTGCCTGGCTGGCACGTTAGACACTTTGACACTTGATGGAATTGTGCCCCAGTAAACTACATTGTAAGTTGAGGAGATCTATGCCAAGAGTGCATTTACCATACCTAACTTACTGAGCTTCACAGTTTAGCCATATGGTCTAGTCCTGATGGCGTGACTGGCTGAGCCCTATGCTGAAGTACCCACTGATGTACCCAGACATCAGAGTGCCAAGTGTGGTTTCTACTGAGTACACATTGCTCTCCCACCACTGAAAAGTCAGAAATTCCCAAGTTGAAACATCTCAAGTTAGGGACCATTTTTGTTCTGTCATCCAACCATTTTTGTTTTGTTCATCCAAAACTTTCAATGACAATGACAAATATATTCTGTAACTTTAGAGAATGACCACTATCTACATGTAGTTTATGTACCACTGCGAGTGAGGGACTTGCTGTTACTTAGTTAGAGTTTCCTAAAATGTAAGTGTAAGTAGCCACATCCTGTGAGCGGCCATCTGCTGACCAGACCAGCTTTACTATGGTGTAGGTGTTAACCCGTGTTAACGGGAGTAATTGTATCTGTAGTTATCTTTCCTGATAACTGTTCAGTGGCGTACATGTCCCCTAGAAGGTATGAAAGAGTTAAATAGAGTTATCGAAGGTGATACACAATTTTATTGACTAAAACTGATCAATTCTTTTAAAGGCTGGTCTGGTTGATCACAAATATGTGTCACACCATCTTTCTGGTGTATTTTCCTCATCGGGTATTTTCTGTCAACCCCAATACAGGTGCAAAAATACTTGTTGGAAATGAAAAATAAAATGCCTTCCTTGTCACCAATAGATAAAAATTGGCCATCAAGACCTTACCTGTTCTTGGATACGACTCACAAGGAGCTAAAAAGGATCTTCCACTTGTGGAGGGTAAACTATACCATGGTTCACTTTTTTCCGAGGTTACTCTTAGTTTAAGTGTTTGAAGGTCGCTATGTAGAGTTGGATCTTAACACATCTGTCACCTTGACAAGGGCTGTCTGTGGACTCTGCCTTGACGGAGGCCCTGTACTTGGCTTTCTGTGAGAGTTCCTGCAGGAGCTGAAGCGATGCCTGGGCCAGCCTCTCCTGATGCAGTCGGCTTGTTTTTCTTTTACCTTTCAGGTGGTTCAGGTAGTTGGGGGTTTCTTGTTTCCCTCTCTGTCTGAAGGAACTCTGCAGGAGATAGAAATAATTATTTCTGAAGATCTTCAGGCGAGGTAGTTAAATTCTACTAATTAGAATGCATTTACTTCACCAGATTTATTAAACACATATACCAATACATGTGTTAACATACACACTTCAGGCCAGAAAGTGAGCGTTGCTGTCCCTCAAGGACAAAACGTCCTCTGTCCTAACTTAGGGGAAGCTGAAAAATCTGTTGTATCTTGCCTTATATTTTAGTACTATGAGGTTCTTAGGGGAACAGAGCTTTGGGCCATGTGGACGTGAGGGAACTCAGGTGCAGTGGGGGACAGATACCATTGCTGACCAGCCTCTCTGCCAAAGTGGGAGCCTTGGTGTTGCCTCTTCTTGTGGCAAGACTTTCTTTGGATAACTTAGTTGTTATATGGAATGTTGACTTATTAGATGTTACACGTCAGGGTTAGAAAGGCTTGTGGCTATGACTAGTGGCTATATATTCCAGGCAGTTCTCTCCTTGGTCACATGTAAGAGGGACATCATTGGTAATTAGTATGATTCATGGATTCCAAGTTCTGTTCTGTAGCAGACTTAACAGCCTCTCAATTCCTTAGCTTCCCCCTTTGAGTCTGACATGGAAACCATTTACAAATGTAAGAGCAGGAGGTGCTGGTGTGGGGTTGGGCACTGCCCTGTTTCTGCTTTCGGCTTACCCTTTCCTCCTGTGGGTGGAAGCTGGGTGAGAGATCTGTTCACTCCTGAAGGGAGTCTTATCCTTGAGACACCCATGATGCCCGCATTTCTCCCTAGAGTTTCAGCGAAGACACTACCCTACCTCTTGTCCAATTCTTTGGAAAAACCTGTCCCCATTCCTACGGTCAGCCCTGACCTCCTGCACTTTATCCTCAAAACCAGAGTTGAGGGATTCCCAGGTCCTCTTGGGAATAAAGGGGTAGTAGGGGGAATTTAATTGCTGGTTTTTCTGGCTGGAGAGATGGCTCAGCATTTAAGAGCGTTGGCTGATCTTCCAGAGGACTCTGGTTCAATTCCCAGCACACACATGGCAGCTCACAACTATCTCTAAATCTAGTTCCAGGGACTACAACACCCTCACACATACATGCAGGCAAACACCCATGCACATGCAATAAAAAATAAACTTAAAAAGAGACATCAGTGTTCAGACTGTCCGTAACATACTTGTAGATCATGAAGTCAGTTTAGTAGAGGACTACTATCGTTATGTCTGTGCTTGTTTGTGTTTGAGACAGGGTCTCACTCAAGCTGACCTCAAATTTGGTGTGTGGTCCATGCAGGCCTCGAATTCATACTGCTTCTGCCTTAGCCTCCGAGGTGCTGGGATTTGAGTGTCTCCAGACATGTCCAGTCACTACCAGCATTTAAAAATGAAAAAAAAAAAATAGGATTAAAAAGTAAGAGTGCACACTTCCGGGTTAGAGGGGTGGGATTGCTGTACTGTGCCATATAGTGCTGTTTCCTGTGAGTCTATGTTCAGAAATGACAGCCTCAGGCAGGTAGATCCTTAGGGATTTGCATTGTAGCAGAATGAATCCACTTCCTGGGCACAGGCCACATAGGCTCTGTTCTAGTTTGAGGAGTCATCCCAGATTCTACAATGCAAACGGTTCATAGCAGTTACTTAATGGATTTAATCCCAGAACTGGGGAGGCAGAGGTGGGCTGGTTTCTGTGAGTTCAAAGCCAGCTGGGGCATTCTAGGATAGCCGTGGCTCTGCAATGAGACCCCTTCCAGTCTCACAAACCAAACAAAAAGGCAAGTGAGAATTTTTTTGTGTAAGTGGTTCTTTGTGTATGTTTTTCTTATATCTCACAGTGTAAAAAATACAGGGATCAATTCACAGATCAGCAGAAACTTATCTATGAAGAGAAACTCGAGGCCAGTGAACTCTTCAAAGACAAGAAGGCTTTATATCCTTCTAGGTACGTATAGTTGTGCTTACTAAAAAACGCCAGTGTTTTATTAATTGTTTTCTCAAATATGGCTGCATCTTTTCTAATGGAGTTTAATTCTAGTAATGGATGATTGATACTTAGTTTTGTGAATGACTTCAGAAGCCATTGGATATAAGTGTACCTGACACTGGGCAGCAGCTTCCATGGAAGGTGTAAGGATACCTTAGCTTAAACCATTTAGTAAATAGGAGGTCATGCACATGATTGTCAGTGTAGGACCCTGTTTTCAATGGTGATCACTGTTGGCATCTTTCTGCCAATATCAAGTCAAATCAGAAACTGGTTTGTAAGGCTAGGGCCTGAGACAGACAGTTCATTACTCCCGCTTGTTACATAAGCATGGGCCCATGCTGTCCTTAGGTTGCTAAATGGTTGGTCATAACCTCAGTGGCCTGTTCAAAAGTTCAGTTCGTTTGTTTGGACTCCATGTACTCAAGAAAAGAATAAACACATTGCAAATTTAACAAGTCCGGTCCTTGACAAAGGACTTGGCATATGCGAGTATTACCCTGTATCCTCATTCATCTCTCTCCCCACATTTCTGTTTCATCTGGTCTTTACAAACAAGTAGGTTTTGTACTTTCATACCAGTATCTCCAGTGACTTGTAGCTTTGCCTAAAGAAAGATCTAGAAATAAAAATCATACTTCACCTAGATCTATTATTTCTATCTGTATATACATTTGAAAAGTCTACCTTTGGAGGGATTAAATGAGCAGAGTGGCCCTTTGAGTTTGAATATTTTGAATACAGTTTCTTCCATTAGCTTTTTGGACGCTTAAGTCAAACACAGTGACTAAATCCAAAATCATCTAATGTGCCTACTATGTGTAGACTAAGCCAATGGGAAAGCTGTGTGCTTTCTTTAGCAGCTGATCTTTATATATTCTTAAATTAGACTGTACACTTCTTAACCACTTCCCATAGAAGACTCCAAAAATGGGGTGGGGGAGGGGGTATGTATAGCATATATCACTAAGGAAACAGACTAAAATTAGGCTCTTAGCACTTTTAATTATTAAAAGCATGATCAACTATGATCACAAAGAAAGCTAACTTCAAACCAAATCCTTTCTGAGGATATATGTCTGAGAAGGTGGCCCACTCACTTCACTCGTGGGAGATGGAGAAGAATTTGCCTCCCCCTACAGTGAAGCAGTATTGCCTGGAGTGTCAGCCTCTAACATCCTGGGAGCTGCGAAGAGCTGACCACCTACATAGATTTTTCTGCCCCGAGCCTCCGCCCACACGCCAAGCATTTCAATGCTCAGTTTCCAGGAAGAAACTCAAAAATGAAGCTGTAAATCCCATGGGCCAGCCATCTGTTTCTTGGTGCCTTTTAACACTGCCCTGAGGGAGTCACAGGGTCTCCAAGGAAATTGCATTTAGGTGACCTCTCAGCAGAAGCAAATGGCTCTGGCTCTGCATGAGTGCCTGTCACCTCCAGACACATCCTAGTGAGGTGGCCATGAGTCTCCAGAGGTCCATGGGAAAAATCAAGTACAAGATACTTTTTTGTGTGTGTGATTGTCAAGCTGTAGATCTGTCCTTCCCAGAAGGTTATTGACTTTCTTTCTCTGTAAGAAAATGACGTTTGTCTTTGGAGCAGGTGAGGGTAATAACATTGGACTTTCTCATTGACTTACCTTGTTTACATGTGTTGGTGCCCACTGTGTGGGTAGCTGTTAGCTTTCTGTTACAGATGAAAGTGCCCTACCCACCCACCCACACACACACACACACACACACAAGGCCACATGCTTGGCTCGCCTGTGGCAGAGTGACATAGTGGGTTTGCTCCTAGTCAGTACATGTGAGAAGATTTTTATCAAAGCCCTATGAACCAACCTCCACTGGCTGCATCAAAATCTATTTAACCTAAGTTTAAGGTTTCATTTCTAACTTAAGTCTAATACAGGTGCAATACAATGTGTAAATACATTGAAGTCACTTTTCATAAAGTTTTTAACTATTCCTTGAGATGACCTGACTTATCTCCTGTCATTGGGTGTGTCTGCTTGAAGCCATTTCTAAGGTACAAGAATTTTTATTTTCTTTAGTGTTGGGCAACCATTCCAAGGAGCGTACCTGGAAATCAACAAGAACCCAAAATATAAGAAGCTCAAAGATGCCATTGAAGAGAAGATCATTATTGCTGAGGTTGTGAACAAAATTAACCGGGCTAATGGGAAGGTAAAAATGCTAACACGCCTGTGGTCTGAAAGAGTCCTGCTCTTGTTTCTGAATTATATGATTTGCATCTCCCACTCTAGTAGAGTTAACTGTGGAGGAATTGCTCCTTACCTTTAAATGTAAATTTCTTTTCTCTGAAATTCTTACAAATTGAAAATATGAGAGCAGGGGAGATGGCTCAGTGGATCAAAAGCAGCTGCTCTGTAAGGACAGCAACGTTAGTTCAAATCCCAGGCTTCAACATAAAAGAGCTGGGTGTGTGGTGTGCTTTCTTATAACCCCACACTGGAGGGTGGAGATCTGGGGCTTACTGTCTAGCCTGGCTGAAGCAGAGAGGTCCCAGGTCACTGAGAGACCCTCTCAAGGGAATAAGTGGGGGAAGATAGACTGACCTCCACACGTGTGCACCTGTGGACACAAACATACATATGCACGCATACATAAAAAGGCTTAAGAATTCATTATTTACGTGTGTCTCAGTTTACATAGGTATGCTTACTGAAAGACAGCAGAATAAAGTATATATTTCTAGAAATAACTAAAGGTTTACACTTCTGGGCCATTTTAGAGTGTTTTGGGTCATTGATCCATACTTCTCTCTCTCTCTCTCTCTCTCTTGTTTCAGAGTACATCTCGGATTTTCCTCTTAACAAACAATAACGTTCTCCTTGCTGACCAAAAGTCTGGGCAGATCAAGTCCGAGGTCCCCCTGGTGGATGTGACCAAGGTATCCATGAGTTCACAGAACGATGGTTTCTTTGCAGTCCACCTCAAGGAGGTAAGCTTCACCTGGTGACTTGACAGATAGGATTCATGTGTCCGATTGCTCAGCTACTGACTAGATGCTCCCACCTGACTAGGCCTGTCATTCACTCTCTTATTAACTTGTCAAATTTGGCAATATTCACCCACATCTAAAATCTCAGGTACTGTTTTTCAGTAATTGAATTACACTTTTATCAGCTTGCTCACTTGACTTCTGAAAATAATACATGACAATGGAAAGATGTTTCAAATTATGTCTCTTCTGGTGTAGGCCAGTTTAAAAATGTCATCTTTCTTCTTATCCTTTGATAACTGGTGGTTTATCAAAGGCTACAACTATAGTAAAACATTGTCCACTGTTTTTTGTTGTTTTTTTTTTTTAACCTACATTTTCACTGGCTTAAATTGTGAGGTTGAAATGTAGGCACTAAATTTATTATTTTGATGACTGGAACCATGCTATTTGTAACTCCTCATTAATCTCATCTTTCGAATTGTATCTACTGCATAGCATTGATAGGGGGCTTTATGCACAATGTACACAAATGCTTAACAGAAGGATTGTCGTGTAATTGTCAGTACCAAATAAATGTTACCATCTATCAGTCATATATATAGAAA
Source organism: Mus pahari (assembly GCF_900095145.1). Taxonomy (NCBI): domain Eukaryota; kingdom Metazoa; phylum Chordata; class Mammalia; order Rodentia; family Muridae; genus Mus; species Mus pahari. The sequence goes on along the minus strand of NC_034594.1, from coordinate 31,300,198 downwards.
AGACCCAAAGCCTTGCTTACCGTAGCCTGTCAACCCCGCTATGGATCTAAATCTAAATGGAAACATACCAAATCATAAAACAGCTGTTCTCAGCCGTTACGCACAAAACCATCTTGGGAGTTTGGTGAACTGCTGCCTCTGGCTGGGGCCTAGTCTCTGCACAGAAGGATTCTATTGGATGTAAGTTCCCCAGCGGTTCCTGTGCACCTGAAGTTAGGGTGCCCCGGGTATTTGTTTGAAATATCTTTGCTGTTACTTCTATTTTTAAAAAATCGATTGCTTTTTAAAACTTTTTTTTTTTTTTTTTTTTTTTTTTTTCAGTTACTGGGTTTGTGTGTATTTGCAAGAGTCAGAGGGCAACTTGTGGGAGTCAGTTTCCTTTCCACCATGTCAGTTCCAGGGATCGAAAATCTGGTTATCAGGCTTCATGGCAAGAGCTTTTCCCCACTGAGCCATCCCACTGGTCCCTGTTGTTAATTTAAAAAACCAGATCGCTGAATGGTTTCTGAGCAGTGTGCTTTGAGAATGAGTTATAAGTTGGTTGGTTGCTCTTCCAACTTGATTGTGCAAACCCACCACAAAGGAATTTTGTGGCTTCTCATCCAGAGGGTCTGTAGTAGAATGCTGCTCCGGTCCACTGACTGTCTCTAGGTAACAGGCTTGTATCGATGTACCAGTCTTGTCCTTACTGCTCATCTGAGAGGATGGGCCCCAGTGTGCCCCCCTCCTTGTAACCCTTGTCTTGCCTTTGCAGGGTTCAGAAGCGGCTAGTAAAGGGGACTTTCTCTTCAGCAGTGACCACCTGATTGAAATGGCAACCAAGCTGTATCGCACAACTCTCAGCCAAACTAAACAGAAGCTCAACATCGAGATTTCCGATGAGTATGTCCATGTCTTGTGTAGTACACTCTTGGGCTTTCAGCTTTATGGTTGCAGTTTGGTTCTCTAGTCTCATCCAACTGTGTTACGTAGCAGTGTACGTCCAGTATATGTGACTGATGAAGGATAGACCCTAGGCGACACTGACCAAAGCAGGTAGTAAGTGCCTTATACTTAAGTAACGAGACAGATATATAAAAGAACAATAATCAGCAGGTAACATGATTTGGGCTTGTAGAAAAGAAAAGGAAAGCACAGGGAGGGTATCGCTTTGACAGAGATTGGGGAGACTTCTCAGCTGTAAATTAACTAAGAGAGCAACCCAGACAGCAATGCAGAAAGGTGCTGAACAGCACAAGCAGGCGACAGATCCAAAGGTTCCCAGACAAGAGCACTCTATGGCAGAGAGATTGTGGGAGAAGATCCCAGAGAGAAAAGTAGAATCCAGTTATTCAGAGCTTGGTTAAACGTAGAGTTGAGCGCTTGCTGAAAAAGACTACAAGGGGATCTGAGCACAGCTGTGGTCTTACCTAGTTTTGAAGGCTGGCTCTGGCTACAGTGTAGGCAGTTACCTCGAGTGAGAGGCCAAGATAGAACAGAGGGGCTGTCTAGGGCAAGGCCATGTTGCTTAAGCTAGGGTGTAAGCAGAAGATAGGAGTAGTCGGATCCTGAGTGTGGTGGGAGGAAAGGCAGGAGAGATGTGAACAGGTTGCCTCTTAGGGCCCAGCTATGGCGCTGTGTGCTGCATGTATGCAGACTGAGTAGCAGGGGTGGTTCTGAGTCAGACTGGGAATAACCTTCATTTCATATATTGATAACCAGAGTTATAGAAAAGGCATTTCACACTGACAACAGTTTATAAGTAATGCTAAGACTGGTGTAAATGTGAAATTTACTCCCTTTTAAAATCTTTGCATCCACATCTGAATTTTGGATACCAAGGTCCCAAGAAGATGTTATTTATAAATTAAGAGTTGTCCAAGGCAAGACTGTCAGTACCTACCTGCTTATACTCCCAGGACTCATGGGGCAGAGGCAGAAGGACTGCTGTAAGTTCAAGGCCATACTGATCTCCACCACCCCTCATCACCTGGATTCAGTAGCCTTATAGTCATAGAAAGAAGAGCTTCCCCAAAGTCCAGACCCTGTGGGGTTTCTGCTCCTGAGCATTTCCCTCACTGCTGTTCTGAAACTGATGCTCGTGGGGAACGTTAGTAACAGTGCACTTGGGGAAAAGGAAGAATTCTAGGGAAAACTTGGAAATCTTTCTTTAATGTGGCATTTGTCCGAGCCTCTGAAATCTGGTTTCTCCCCATACGTACAGAGGCTTTGAGGGGACAGTGTGTTTGTGTTTCTCAGTTGTGGTCAACAGTAGGGTCCCTCAATTGGCTGTTCCTACCTGGGAGCGCCAGTGTGAGTACTTAACCCTGCTCTAAGTACTGTCTGCCCATCTAGACAGTATGTGACATTGTAGATGTCCCAGGCTTTTTTAAGTGAGTAGTCTTCTGAGTGACTTACAATGTGGCCACGTGAAAGACAGTTATTTGATACCATTATAATAACACTTCTCCTGTTGTATTTCCTAATGGTTGGTCTGATGAAAGCAGATCAGTGGATGGAACCTCTCATATCCAGCATGGGTTCCTTCCCTAGCTGCTCCAAGAAGCCTGGAGAAGAGTTTCCAGGCAGTCTCTTTCATGTCCCTGGTGTTGCCAGGCAGGCCCTAGAAATTCCCTAAATCAGCAGTTTAGATCGACACAGACTTTTCAGGCCCTGGCAGAGGTGACTTGCCCTATATTTCCAGCCCTACGTGGCTTGACTCCAGCCCATTGCCAGATGTGTAGTGCATGTGTCATGAACGGCATGCCATTTGGTGACTGTGCCCTTCCTCATAGCCTTTTCAGAAGTAGAAGTGGTTGCTTTAAAAGAACTGGTTTCTTTGTCATTGTGAATAAATTGGCTGAGTCTTACCTGCATATTGATACGGATGTGGAAATGAGAGTTGAAGTCACTGAGAGACTTCACTGTGTCATAATTCCTAGTCCTCAAACGCCCAAACAGCCAATCCTGTGTGTAGACTGCACTTAAAGATAACTTGCAGAATGTGGACGTTGCAACATGAAGTCGTGACAGTGACTAACCCATACTCCTTTTACTTTTGAAATTCTGGATGCCACTAACATTGTGGAATAATATATCCATATTCTTGTTGGCTGGAGAATGCTTTTCAGGTCGTTCTTCTATGAAATGGAAATGAATAATAGTAGTTAACCTCTCCCCAATTGTCTTAAAGCTAAGTCCACGTAAATGACCAAAAACAGTGTGTGGTTCATGGTATAAAATACATTTACCTATGGCTATTTCCCCAGTGAATCTTAGTTGTGCCCCATGAGCTTGAAGAAAGTATAAGACTTATGAAATGTTTGAGTCTGTTTTAAATTTGAAAGCTTTTTTGAAGGCACACAAGTGCAATTACATATGGAGCCAAGCATGCACATTGGCTCATACCTTTAATCATAATACCTTGTAACTTTGAGAGTTCAAAGCCAGCGAAATAAACACAGTGAGGTCCAAGCCATCCCAGGCTGCATAATGAGACCTTGTCTCAAGAAGAAAATAATAATAATATATGCTAGAGATGTATCCCTGATAGGAGAATGTAGGACCACAGTTTTCTTCGAGATGCTTTGAGTTGAAAAGCAAGAACCCATTTGAAAGGTCAATGCTGTTGTCCTTTTACAACATTGAGGGGTGTCTTAGTCAGGGTTTGTATTCCTGCACAAACATCAGGACCAGGAAGCAAGTTGGGGAGGAAAGGGTTTATTCAGGTTACACTTCCACACTGCTGTTCATCACTAAAGAAAATCAGGACTGGAACTCAAGCAGGTCAGGAAGCAGGAGTTGATGCAGAGGCCATGGAGGGATGTTTCTTACTGGCTTGCTTCCTCTGGCTTGCTCAGCTTGCTTTCTTATAGAACCCAAGACTCCCAGCCCAGGGATGGCATCACCCACAGCGGGCCCTCTCCGCTGATCACTAATTGAGAAAATATCCCACAGCTGGATCTCATGGAGGCGTTTCCTCAACTGAAATTCTTTTCTCTGTGATAACTCCAGCCTGTATCAAATTGACACACAAAACCAGCTAGTATAAGGGGCTAGAGACCTACCTCTGTCAGAAAAATGCTGACAAGGGCCAAGCCCTGCATTCAGTCCTCAGCACCTACATATAATAGCTGGGATGGCTCATGCTTGTAACCCCAGCACTGGGGAGGCAGGCGGATCCCTGGGGTTCACTGTTCAGCCAGTTTCGTGTAATTGTGGGTTCTAGTAAGAAACCTTCTCCCCAAAAGCTAGGTGGATAGTACCAGGAACTGCACCCAGGGCTGGTGGTTCACCTACACAAGCGTGCACATGAGCACACACAAAACAGTGTATGAATTAGAGGCCTGTGTCACCTTTCACCCCAGGAAATGGTATTTATAAAACATGGCCTCTTAACTGGAGCTAATATATACACTAGAGCCGTGAATCCTTGCTGTTGCTGTAAATGTCAGTATTATCAATTGCATGCTTGTTAGATAAGTCACTTAGGAATGCACCAGTAGTGTAGTCTGTCTTTGCCCCCCACTCCCAGGGGAATGTAGTAAAAGGTCCCCTGATGGCCGATTAGGATATGGGTTGAAAAGGTCACTGGGAGCCGGGCAGTGGTGGTGCATGCCTTTAATCCCAGCACTTTGGAGGCAGAGGCAGGCAGATTTCAGAGTTCGAGGTCAGCCTGGTCTACAGAGTGAGTTCCGGGACAGCCAGGGCTACACAGAGAAACCCTGTCTCAAAAAAAAAAAAAAAACCAAAAAAACAAAAAAAGAAAAGAAAAGAAAAGCTCACCGGGTTAGGGTGTGTGTGGATGGCTTTGCTCACTGTAGTTCGTGTGTTTGGTTTGTTGAACATTTCATTTGACCCTTTACAACTTTTTGCCATGTAAAAATGGGGAAAAGCAGATTACAGCATGTTAGTATACAATTACTTGATGTCCCTACCGAAACACCAAGTAATTACTGTCGGCTTATCTTACCCTACTGGGACATGGTGAGCTTCCTTTTCTTGCAGCTAGCTGCTGACATGTGGGAGCAAAATGCAGTCAGTTTTCGTCCAACGTGGGACGGAAAGGGTTAATAAGTACCCACCACAGTCAGTGTCTATTATAGAAAGGGAGAGCTAGTGTCCCTCCACTGCCACTTTTGTGTGTGCCTGAGTGTGTTTGGTTCTCTTCTAGGTTCCTGGTACAGTTCAGACAGGACAAAGTATGTGTGAAGTTTATTCAAGGCAACCAGAAAAACGGGAGCGTGCCGACCTGCAAGCGAAAGAACAACAGACTCCTTGAAGTGGCTGTCCCTTAAGTGAGGCTTCCTCTCCGCTCTCACGGACTTGTTTCCTCGTAACAGTGCAATTTGACTTTGTTTTATTTGGGGTTCACTGTATGTTTGGGATTTGCCAAAGGCTAACTGTTAGAGTCCTCTTGGCACAATTAAAAGTATTTGACTAATGAGTTTTAATTATCAGAATAGTTCATTCCTAAGTCCACATTCTGTCCTGGGCAGAAGTATAGAAATTAACAGTGTCTGTTTCCGTGGTTTATGTGTTTTCTCCTTAGTTACCTAGGCTTGTATACCGTAAACCCACATATTACCCATAAATCACTACATGTCAGCATAGGAGGGGGGCTTACAGTCAGTTATCAGATATTTATTGAATGCCTACTTTTTGCTGGGCACTGTGCTGAGCTTATTCGGAGATTTCTATTTTTAAAACTGTTGCCTTCTGGCTGATTTGTGCTGGCGAAGCAACAGCTAAGAAGGTTGAAGAGATTGGGGCAAATGAGACTATAAATGACGGCCACTGGTAGGAACCTGGTAGTGTGACATAAACACTCACTGATAAGTAGAGGTCCTGGGTGGATTGGAGATAGGTAATTGGGTAGGATTCTCCTGAGAGGTTTGGAGATAGATTATTGGGTAGAATTCCTCTAGCATTTTTTTTTAATAAATCTATTTGAAAAAGAGATAACCAACATTTAGACATACACATTTATTGGTTCAGATCTGTTTTCACTTTAGAAAAAGTAACTGAAGCAGGGCTATAGAATGCTTTGTTCCTGTTCCAGGGAAGCATGAGATAGGACCTTGGTTGTCCACAGTGTATCCACCCAGAGTCATTAGCTTTTGAAACTGCATGATAAGAAGAGGCTGAGAGCCATTCAGACTGGCAGATCTTCTCTTTGATGTGCAATAAAACATCCAAGATCACTTTTGAAAGTTTTATTTATAATATGCATTTTTTTTTGTATGAGAGAGCTGATTGGTACAAGGTGTGTATTTTAGTCAGATCAAAATTAAGTTAGAATTAGTTTTCAGGGCTTTTTGTTTTTTTCTTCAAAATTAACAATAAGGATTCATTTTGGAAACCACATTTTAAACTCTGGAATTAAATTGTTTCTTATTTGGGAGGAATATGTAAATACATTGGGGTTATGTTAATAATAAAATTGTTCTAATTTGGTGCCATTTGCTGGATCACAACTGTATTTTTGTATCTCAAGCTATTTTCATATGTTAGTGTCAAAGTGATGTGTCACAGAAAGGTTTTCCATTCAGATACTATATGGTCTCTGTGTTAACAGATTTCCACTGATCTTTTTGTACCACTATCAGTCAATGAAAAAATTCTCTGGGGATTTTCTTTTGATTTTTGTACTTAAAAAGAAAAAAAAAAGTTCTGATAAAGAAATTCTCAGAAGTCTTCGTGTTTATTGGTACAGGAAAGGGATATAATCATTTTTTACATTTCCTAAAGTAGGTAAATTCATAATTTCTGCTATAGGTAAATGAAAACTTAGGACTAATCACTGGTATTTTGAAAGCATATACTTACAGTTATCTAAATATACTTACAACAGTCAGAAAAAACCCTGGTCAGTACGAAAGGCTACCAACTGTCCATCTGTCAGACCACACCATCTGTCTGCTGAGTTTCTGCCTCCAAAGGTCAGCCTCTTTTGGTTGCTTCTGCGTCGTGTGGCGTGTTTGCTTCAAAGGAGAGTGTGTAATTGTGTCTTCCTCTCAGTTGACAGATGCCAAGCTCGTGTGCCCATGGACATGTTGCTCTTGCCTTCTAGCACAGTGGCTCAGTCCTTTCTCGTGAGGTGCCCCATACTGCCTTCTCCAGCTTCCGCTCATCGTCACCGAGTTGTTTCTTGAGTAGAACTCCAACTGCAGGGGGCCCATAGTATGAGTTGGCTTGGTAAATTTTCCCCACTACATTTCCAGATCGCTCACTGGGGTGCTTTGCAACAGCAGCATTTCCCAAAGGTGAACAGTTTCTATTTAGTCCTAAAAGCACTGTGAATGGGCTTGGAAGACCTTATTTACAGGGGAACTGGGGGATATTTTTGCATATGCCTTCTGTTACGTTGCTCTATCAAGTTCTCTTGGTCACAGAGCTCACTCTGAATGAACTGTGTGCCTTTGCGTGGTAGAAAACCCTTGCTTCCTTGCGTATGAAGGTGGAGAGTAATCTCCGTTCATGGGACGATGAAAGTGATTGATGAGAGTAAATATTCAGAACTTTTCCATTTAGAGTATTAACCCCTCGGTCCTGGGGTTAGACTGCTTCTCAAAGGAACCCTAACTCTTGAGAACCACCAAGGAAAATACTGGAGTCACCTTGAATCAATACAACTTTCTGTGTTTTAAAACCTTCTCCTGCCAAGCATAGTAGTGCACACACCTTTAATTCCAGCACTTTGAGGTAGAGGCCACTGGGTCCTCTGTGAGTGCGAGGCCAGCAGTGAGGTCCTGTTTCAAAACTTAAAAACCTCTATTGTCTGTGCAGAAGTCGGCACATCACTGTTACTGGGTCCTTTAGGAAATGTCACTGATCTCTGCATTGGAGAGAGAAAGTATGTTGTGGCACTCAAATTCTGAGACACCCTGGCCAGGCCACATAGCCCCAGCTTGTTCCTGCGCGTCACTCAGAAGTTTCTTCAGCCCTGAAGTGACTCCTGGGAGTTACCAAAAGATGTTGTGCTGAGAAAACAGTTACCCAAGGCATAGTTGCTACTGTGGGCAGTGGACTAATGGAGTTACTCTTTACAAATTGCTGCCAACAACTGTGTGAAGAAGGAATGTGGAGAGACATGGATGCGCTCTAGAACACTGATTCCTGTATATATTTCAGACTTTTAGAATGTCTCTGATTTATCTCCAGGGGTGGTGGTCTGTATTGTAAGAACAAAAGGTAGCCCAAGTGTTTTCATGAAGCATACCCTCATCACTGAGGGTTCTCCTGCAATCTAAGACAGTGAAGGATTTTACTTTCATATCATTTCAGTAGTGTGCTGATGTCTCTAAAGCTCATGGAAATGAATATTCTGATTATTAAAGCATTTAATCCCTTTTTAAATAATGGCTAAGATATTTCATAACTTTGGCGAAATTTCAGGTAACAAGTCTTCCACTTAGTGGAGGGCTTCGTGGCTTCCTTGTTGAGTCTCTTACGGGGTCTTAAGGTGTTCTGAGTGTTTAAACCTGTGTGTTTAAGTTGGATGTTACATTTTTGTAAATACTAGAGCATTCAATTCACTAATACAGGAATAGGCGAGTGGAAGGGAAGAGAAGGAAAGAACCAACCGTTTGGCTCTTCTGTCCTGGTGCAGTGCAGCTGTAAGTCATCAAGATTCTTTGAATTGCTGTTGCTTCTGCTTTGTTGCTGCCTCTGCATCTGATCCTAACCACTGTGTAACCCACCCTTCTGTCTCTCCCAGGAGGGAGGCATGAGTGAGTCAGCACTTCTTTCCGCTCTCAACAGCCAGGCAGTAGAAAGATGGCTTGTTTCAAGCACATTTCCTCCAGTCCTTGGAGGGTTCGCCTCTCTCCTTCCTGGTTTGAAGATCATTTCCAAATGATGTAGAATTAGTCACAATGTAGCATAAGCCATAATCATGCCTTCTCATTAACTTTTCCGCTGTTGTGGAGGCCAGATTCCCCTCAGCTCAGTTCCATAAAATGTCAGCAAAAAATAAACGAGTTTGGGTTTGGTTTGGTTTGGTTTTTCTTTGGGGTTTTTTGTTTGTTTGTTTGTTTGTTTGTTTTTTGTTTTTTGTTTTTTGCTTTTTTCCTTTTGGAGATGAGAGTTCTTCCACAATTAATAAATCGGGCATGTTAGTTTAAAGTAGTTCTTGGAATGCCTCACACAGAGAAAGGTATACATTGAAGTAACCACAACCTGTAACACACAGAACAGACTCTGGGATACAGCACCCAGAAACTTTACCCCAATCAAAATCCTCCACTGATGGAAATGTCGTCTTTTAATACTTTAAGCTTTCCCATTTTCAAGTGAGCTCTTGTAAGATCTCAACCTGACTGAGGTCTGCGCGTGCGTGCGTGCGTGCGTGCGTGCGTGCGTGTGTGCCCCAGTTTAACCTCCTGGCTGTTGTGAACATGAGTATGTGCACAGACCCCTGCTGACAGCTGGATCAGAAGGAACACCCGTTAGCTGCAGTGACACTCAAAGCTGATTGCTGAAGAATCTGCTCTGGGAAGGGGCTGCTGCACCTGGTTAGTGGCCATCTTTAATTCTGGCTCTGGTGATCCCTGCTTGTCCTTTGTGCTTTCTGATCATAAAAAGCTCCATTGCCTGGTCAGTATTATCCAATTAGATCCTCTGGCAAAGTCCCTAGTTAAGCATTTTCGTCAGTGTTCCTGTTGGCTGTTTTTCCTTTGTTTTGGTGAGGCCCTGGTCATGACAGCATGTCTGTGGTTACTTTTCTGTTGCCCGATCAGGGCCTTTTGGTGCACAAAGATTCTGTTTAATGGAGTCCTGATTACCAGCTAATTTCTCTCTGCCTAGAGTTTGGTTTCCTGTTTAAGAGACACTTGCCTGCCTAAGATTATCAATGTTTTCTCCTGTGACATTTAGGCCATCAGTCTGGTTAGAATTGATTTTTTTTAATGGTATAGACCATCAAGACTTGTGTTTGCTTTTCCTGCCACCCCCAGTGGATACCCAGCAGGCAGCACCTTTTGTTGAAAAGGCCACCCTACCCCATCTGTCTACATCCTTACATCTGTTGTTTTGTGTCCACATTGTCACTGTGTAATATAGTCCTTTAAAAGCAACGTTCATAACTCTTAGCCATCTTCAGTTGTTCTGACAGGAAAATGGATTAAAACTGACACGTATGCTAATTAAATGAACAAATCATGTACATAATTTCAAATATAGGAAATAGGAATTGTTCATCTTCTAAAATTATAAAAAGCCATAGGGAATTGGACATGGGAGTTCTCGGTGGGGAATATGAGGAAGATATTAACTGTTTCTGTGAAGTAAATGAACACCTTCTAGCTTCGTGTGATTTACTTATTTATTATATGTGTGGTCTCCCATTGACTCCGTATGGTCTGTCTGTAGAATTAATTGTCTCATTTTCAATTTTAGATAAGGTCTCCCCAAAATTACTGTCTTATATAAGTGTGCATGAATACTGTTTTTAGATTGAGCTATCTGCTTCGCTCTCTTAGGCTGAGTTCCTTTGGAAGTGAATAGTGAGAGACCTCGGAGGGTCTTTCTGATTCTTTTAATATTACAGTTGTTTTTCCTGGGCTTATAAATGAGAACAGATGGTTGCTGAAGTGAAATCCATATCTCTCTTTGGCTTTCCTACTAATCACACGTTTTAAAAATTAATTTAATTTTAAAAAAAATCTCTAAATTACGTCTCACTAATCACACAGGCCATTCTCTGCTTTGCAATTCTGAGCTCGCTATATTCAGAATTGCCTTGTAAAACTAACTGTGCATGCTGGGGTTTTCTGAACTTGAGAACTTACCTGACAGGGCAGGGGGTACCACAAGGGAAAATGAAGTAGGGTTGTAGTGTTTAAGGGCATATATGTCCTGTTTTCTTCAAGAGGGCAAATTATAATCAAAGGAGAGCATCAACCCTATTTATTTTATGTGTAACAATAACATTTAATTGCCTTAGGAAGTAATTGTAGGTCATATAGGAAATGTTTCATCAGTATACACTCATGCTGAAAAAAAGCCTAGTGGGGTTGGGTTGGCATTGACTAGCAGAAGGCAGCGTGCCCTCCGTGTTTTAGAAACTTGAAAGCCGTCCTTAACCAAGCTCACTGTGAACAGGCATTGTTCCTTAATAGGATGATGCCATTCTGGTACATCTTGATCCTAGCTCCTAGAACGAGATAGTGTGATTTTGAAGAAGAGTGATCATAGAGACTTATCACCCTCAGTAGAGCCCACCCGGGGACGGTGGGGCAAACGGGCCTAGAACCAGTACTCTCTGATGTGAGAAATTCCGTAAGTTTCTATACACATAAGGGATTTGCAAGTCTAAAGCACGTGCGCACACAGCTTAAACAGAAGTAAAAGAGCTCTCGCAAGCGTTGTGAAGTGTTTAGGAAACCGTAAGTAGAGAGAAGAAGGAAGATGTTCCTAAGCATTTTTGCTGGATTGTGCCTTTGCGCCTTGTAGCTTTGCACGCCTCTGGAGGTGGAAGTTCTCGCTGTGTGATATTATTATGGGCAGATGAATGCAGAGATCAAAACAAAAGTTGGCAATAATTGGAATATGCTGTTGGCAGTGCTTTCCCGGGCCCGTTGGAACAGCTGTCTTTATTTCCTAGCGCAAATTAGGGTTGGCCCTGAAAAGAGAGATCCGGTAAGATGCCGTGAAAAGTGCTTGAGAGTTACTGCTGAAACACTGGAGAGGCGGAAATCCACCCACCGATGTATTCTTTCCACTAGGAAAAATATCCACAGATGACTATGCCATGTGTGCCCTCTTGAACTGTCCCCAAACCACACCAGGCACTCAGGCAGAGCCTGTCCGAAAGAATTTGTAAGATGTAGACATGCCATTCACATCTCTGTCTAAGGGACCATTTCTGTTGGAGCACTTATGTTAAGTCATGTTAGACAGATGGGGGGGGGGGACCTCTCACCTCCCAAAACAAACCCATCTTTATATATACAGTTGTGAGATAACCATTTAGGCATTTCATTGTTTTCTGCCACGACATGGTACATTCTAGTAATGACTTTAGATGTATGAAGAGATTTAAATTCTATTTTAGTGGAATTAAATAACTTATTTTCCATCCACTCTTTTTGTGGAGTGAAGAAATTGCTTTTAGAAATCAAATCCCTGGGGCTGGAGAGATAGCTCAGTGGTTAAGAGCACTGTCTGCTCTTCTAGAGGTCCGGAGTTCAATTCCCAGCAACCACATAGTGGCTCACAACCATCTGTAATGGGAACTAATGTCCTCTTCTGGTATGTCTGAAGGCAGCTACAGTGTACTCATGTAAATAAAATAAGTAATTCTTTGAAAGGAAGGAAGGAAGGAAGGAAGGAAGGAAGGAAGGAAGGAAGGAAGGAAGGAAAGAAAGAAAGAAAGAAAGAAAGAAAGAAAGAAAGAAAGAAANAAGGAAGGAAGGAAGGAAGGAAGGAAGGAAGGAAGGAAGGAAAGAAAGAAAGAAAGAAAGAAAGAAAGAAAGAAAGAAAGAAAGAAAGAAAGAAAGATCAAATCCCTGAATGAGATATTTTGTTGTATCTTGGATTTCACTTCAACCGGTCGTAGCAAGTCTGCCATTGCCAAGATTGCGTGTTTATGGTAGAAATTCTCCTCTCATCAATGAAGGCACATTGGGGCAAGACAACGCTTCTATCTTGATTCAGCATATGGATGAAAAAAAAAAAAAAAAAAAAGTCTAGTGACTGAGAACAGTTTAAACTGTTAACTGAAAAACATCTCTCTTGTATTTATTGTGTTTCAGTCAGGTGTGGTGGCACACCCCTGTAACCCCAGTACTTCAGAGGCTGAGGCATGAGGATGCCCCATGAGTTCAAGGCCAGCTTGGCTACATGGTAAATGTGAGGCCAACCTGGACTGCCAAGACCCTGTCTCACAACCAAAACAGTACAGTGAAGCGCTCTTCCAAAGGACTGAAGTTCCCAGGACCTGTATGTGGCTCAGCACCCGGTAACTTCAGCTCCAGTGGAACCAGCATCCTTTTCTGGACTCCATGAGCACCTGTACTCAAGTGTGCATATCCATACAAATACACATAATTTAAAAAAAATATATCTTAAAACACCCAGACAAGACTCACTTGTAGTATCAAGAACGCTAGTGAAACGGAATACTGAAGACTTGCACCTATGCGGATCATGCTGAATATTTTTAGTAGAAAATACCATTAAATTTTCTTCATGAACGCATGTATGATAATACTTATGCTCTTAGCATTTTGTGCTAAGAACATAAGCCAGGCACACATATGTGTAGACACATGCACATATCCTCTTTTAAGAAAAGATCTTTTTCTATACCATAGGCTTGGAACTTTATGGTGATCCTCCTGCCTCAGCTTCTCAAATGCGGGGGTTAGAAGGATTAGTGACCTTCCGATCCTAGCCATATTTGTCTAAGTTCAAGACTGAAGTACACTTGAATTCACATTTAAATATGGAGGGGAATGGTGTTACAAGTGTTTTCAAGCACTATTTAAGGTACTCATTAGACAGTGTGGAACATGTGAACTCAAAAGATACCCAGGAAACACCTGTGTTTTACAATCCTTTCATTTAACAGAGAAGAAAAACTGAGGCCCAGAGGTACTGGCTAGCTGCTGGGGCTTGTTGGGTTCTGGCAAGACTAAACTGGTTTTATTCCACTCTTAGAATCCCATAGACGATAAGGAAAAGTAGTTGTTCCTACTCACACTTGTAAGGGTTCATTCTGAATTCACAGTGCGTGGTTGAATGGAACATTAGCCCACTGTAGCATGTGGCTCTGGCGGGCCTTGCCCTTCTCCCCAGTTCCCTCTGCCTTGCTAAAAACCTTTACATTGCATTCCTAACGCTAGCCCCCAAGGTCGCTTTCCTTTTTTGGCCACTTCCTCCCCCTGAGGCTGACTATCCAAGGTCCAGCTATCCAAAGTATTGAACTCCAGCAAGCAAAAGTGCCTAATTAACCTAATTAACGTGCCCAATTAAATCCAACACTTTATCCTAATATGGGTTTCCTTTTACCTTTATAAACTGCCATTTTCCTGTTGACCACATCTGACTCCTCTATCCAAAGAGAGCCCTTTGTCCCCTCTCCAAGGCAAATACCCCCTCTCCCTTGAACCCTTCCCCTTCCCCCACGTCCTGTCTCCTGCCTTATTCCTTATTCCTTGCCTTCTGTCCCTCTAGGGCAAACAAATCCCCTTTCTGCTGGAACTTGGTCTTGGGCCCTGAGCCTATACCACTTCTTTTCCATGTTGATGGGAGGAGCTGCCACACAATACAGGCCCAGGAGAAGTGGGACCCAATGTGGAAACAAAAACTGCAATTCTAGAATGGGGCAATGACTCAACGAACCCTTCTCTGATTCTAACTCTCTGTCCTTCCTGATCTCTCCAGGCCTCATCTGTTCTTATCCAAGTGTCCTGGCTGGGTTTTATGCCATCTTTACACAAGCCAGAGTCATCAGACAGAAGGGGGCCTCAAGCCTGTTGGCAAGCCTGGGTGGGGGGAGGCATTTTCTTAATTCAAGATTTATGAGTGAGGGTTAGAACCAAGCTTGGGCTGGTGGTCTTGGGTTCGATAAGAAAGCAGGCTGAGCAAGCCATGTGGAGGAAGCCAGTAAGCAGCACCCCTTCATGGCCTCTGTATCAGCTCCTGTTTTGAATTCTTCCTGTCCTGCCTTTCTTCCATGAAGAACAGTAGAAATGGAAACCCTTCCTTCCCTAACTTGCTTCTGGTCATGGTGTCTTTGTGCAGCAATAGTAACCCTAACTATGACACCAATACACTATTCCCAAAAAGCAATCTAGAAATCAACTACCCTCCCCTCTCTCCAGATTGCTTTTCACGGTAGCTGTTTAAGGGACGAGCCTGTTCCTGTGGACCACCCCTCCCTCTGCCAGAATGTGGGCAAATCAAGGGTGGCCATCTGACTTCCTTTCCTTGAGCCTGGCAAATGTTTTGAAATGCACATTTCTTTAGAATGCAAGTTTTCCGTAAATGGTCAGGCAGAAGGAAAGACAGACCAGACATGGGAACAAGCAACTTTAAGATAGCATGGGCTTTTAGTATTTTGTGGGGGAGGTCCTACACAGGACCATCCTTGTAAGAATCAGCCCCATATTACGAGCTGGGAGAGTTTCAGAACACAATATGGGGGCAGAGTGTTGAAGAGTGTCCTTTGGACTGGAGATTGTCCATTGCCAGGAGTGGACAAAGAATGGTGAGCAGCGAGGGAAAGAAGGGCAGGATAGATCAATGCCTCTCAAGTCCAGCCCTTAGTGGGTCAGCAGAGAACAGAACCTAGGAAACGAGTCTGGAATGGGGAATACTCTAGTTTTAGGAAACCTCCACCTTTGAACCAACATGGAGAAACTTCTCAAAATGTGGCCATCATTAACAATCTGCCTTCAAAAAAAAGTGAGATTCCTCCCCCTCCCTCGCTCCCCCAATTTTTGTTCTTTTGCTCTTCCAGAAGTTTTCTCTAAGCTAATAAGATGGCACCTTATCTAAGACAATATTTTAGTATCGTATTAGTCTGCATACACACCCATTTCAGAACCACATTTGTGCCTCTATTTCTAGAGGCTCTGACAAGTCCATTTCCACCTAGGAAAGAAGTAACAAACAGAACAAATAGCACTCAAAGAAATGGCAAGCTTTTCACTCAACCAAGTCTGATGTTAGCACATGCAATCCCAACATTTGAGAGGTTCAGGCAGGAAGATCCGGGGGTCAGTTCATCTTGGTCTAAGTGAGAAGTTGGAACCCGGTATGATTGCTCGTGACTTCAACCCCGGCACTTAGAAGGCAGAAGCAAGTGGATCTCTGTGAGTTTTGAGGCCAGCCTGCTCTATGGAGTAAGTTCCAGTGCAGCTGGGGTTACGTAGAGAAACCCTGTCTCAAAACAACAACAAAAGAAAATAGAAGCTGTGTGATAAAAAGAAAAGAAACAAAAGGCATATTGGTATTATGTCCTGGAGGGTAGATCTTGATGAAGAGTGCATTTGATATGTAGCACATGTATTTACATTCTCATGTGCTCATAGGCTATTACTTTAGTATGTTACAGGAAAAAATGTTAATACGACCAGGTGTGGCTACTACACAAAACTGGCTACCCCCCCCCCTTGCAAACGTTTTTCAGCAACCAAGGTTTGAAGTGGAAAGGTAAAAGTTTTAGTATGTTAAGCGTGTTGTTCAGCACTTGATGTGAATGGCAGCTTATGGATAGACAGGTGGGCAGGCTGTCCCCTAAGCTACAAATAGTTCTTGAAGCTACATGCTGGTGCTGTGGACCTCCAAGAGAAAGACTGGCATCTACAGCTTCCTCTGTGCCTTACTTCAAGTTTGTAAGGGAGCCATTTTCTCCACTCACTTTTGGAGCTTAGGGATCAGAGGTGGGAGAAGCTTGGGTGTGGCAACTCATCCTGTTTAACCTGGGAGCTTACCTTGCTAGAGGAAGGGTTTTCTCGACTTAGCAGCCCCTTTCATAAGATTGCCCTCAGTGAGCCGGGTGTGGTGGCATACGCCTTTAATCCCAGCACTTGGGAGGCAGAGGCAGGTGGATTTCTGAGTTTGAGGCCAGCCTGGTCTACAAAGTGAGTTCCAGGACAGCCAGAGCTACATAGAGAAATCCCGTCTTGAAAAACCAAAAAAAAAAAAAAAAAAAAAGATTGCCCTCAGCGACATGCCTTTAAACAGCCGTGTGCCTTTTATTCTTTAGCCGCATTACTGTTTCTCTAATGGTTTAGTTGGTTTTGCAAAATTAAAAGAATCCAGAATTGTGTAGCCTTTCACCTTTGGAACAGGCAGATCTGAGCTTCATCTAATCAGGATGTCCTGGAGATATTTGTATAACTGTGTTGCAACATGTCGCTGCCCTTTTGGATTCCTTTTCTAAAACAACACATCCTGTCCCTCTGATATTACAACTCAGGTTATGAATATTTTAAGAACCAGGAAAAAAAAAAAAAAGCCCTCCATGGTAACAGATGGGCACACACCGAACTCAACTAGGAAAAGCCAGGAGGCTGACCCCTTGAGGGGGACATCACTTCTTCCCAGAAATCTGGGAACTGGAAGCTTCCTTTGGGAACTGGAAGCTTCCTTTCCTCACCAGGAAGTACTGGAGGTTCTCCACCAAGTAGCCCCGGTGGCTGTAGGCAGTTCTGACAAGTTGACGGGAATATGGGTGAGAGATCGGAGATCTGATGGCATGGTGCAAATGGGAAGTGAGCACGTGGTGTGAGCAGGTAAGCAGGGCTGAGGGCAACTGCATGCCTGGAGAGGAGGAGGAGGAGGAGGAGGAGGAGGAGGAGGAGGAAGCAGAGAGGCAAAGGCTCTGCCACTTGGATGCCTTCGCACAGTAGCTAATTAATAAACAGACCAACTACATCCCTATGTTGATTCTTCCAATTTGTGTTTTAGAACTCAATAAAAATGACTTGTCTAAACTATGAAGCTGACCTCAGACAGTTGACCCTCTTAAATCACGAAGCACCCTGTGTATTTGCATGAGCCTGCATCCCTCCAGTCCCCGCCATCCCCTCCAGTGAAGTGCACAGGACAATATGGGCTCCCAGTCTCCTCACCCCACCCATAGGCTTGGCCACTAGGGTCACTAGGGTCAGCCTCCCCAGTCACCTTCTCTCATCACCTTCTCAGGAGATGTAAATATTTTTTTTATAATATTTTGGCAAAAAGAAAAAAAAATGCTAGTGGTGAAGTGACTCCTTTCAAGCATTTAGCTGACTTTAAATGTGTACACCTTTACTAAGATTCTTCTCTTCAATTTTCCTATCATAGGGACTGGGCATATAGTGACGAATTGAGTTAAGAATAGATTCAATTATCTCTACTAAATAAAAAAAAATAGCATTTTCATTGACAGCAGACATCATAGAAAGCATACAGTCAACCTCTAAAACCCTTGGAAATACATAAACTATCCCATCTCTTTATAATTTTCTAGTTAAAACTCTGAAGCTCTGGAGTAGGAACACTTTGCTGTTTTTGCTGACTTAGGGACAGGGCCTCATGTTAAAGAAGTATTCTATCCTAAGTTACAGGCAGAGCCCTCATTTAACTAGTCCTTACATATTAGATTATTTTTCTCTCTGTGTGGCTAATTTTATAGTAGTATTATTGCCAGCCTTCTGCCACAGCAAACATGGGACCGGTCAGCCACACAGATCTACTCTGGGGATGTGTATAAGAACCCGGTAATCTTTTAAAAGCTTTTCTGGGATTCTTGGTCTCCAGCGACGCATTATGTTTTCTTTTGAAATACAGTTTATCTGTGTAGTGAGAAAAGATTTCCACACAAGCAAAACCCGATTAAGTGTTGAGTGAGGCCTCACACAGTGAGAGCAGCCAGGTCTTTAAAAATAAACATCTACTCAGGTACCTGCCAATCTTACCAAGAGCAAGAACTTGGCTATGACCCTGCAGCACGCTAGGGAGCCTCCTGCAGTTCGGAGGCTGCCTGTCTATCCTGGCACCTCTGCTAATGTGGGAGATTGTCCACCATAAAGTGGGGAAGCCTTTCAACCAGCCACATGGATCCTGTAGAAGATTCAAAGGCACATTGTAAGAACTCCCCCGCAAATCATATTTGCTGAGTCATGTACACCTATCACCCTAGCGCTCAAGAAACTGAGGGAGGGAAGTTTTGAGTTCTAGGCCACCCTGTGCGACAGAGGAAGAGTGAAAACAAAACAAATGAACACATCATAGTGCTCATAGAAAATACCTCATTTTCATCCCCTCTCTCAGTTGTTGCATTCATTCACCCATCAAACGTCGCAGTAAGGATGATTACACAAAGTGCATAGTAGTGCCTTCACAAATGTGGAAAAACTCCTGAAAAAGAAATCTCTGCATCGTGCACAAAATACACATACATGCTACAAATATCAGTGACTCTAGGTTGGACTTCAATATAAATGCTCTCTGTTTACTGTCATCTCTTATACAGTTAGGAGCATAGTCAAAACAAGGCTATCATTTAAGATGATAAAAGAGAGCTAGCCATGTACATTCACGCAGACGTTTTAAAGTATTTCTTAATTTGTGTCAATCTTGCTTAAATTAACATTTTCTTTCTTTTTTTTTTTAAAGATTTATTTTTTTTTTTTATTTAATGTATGTGAGTACGCTGCCGCTGTTTTCAGACACACCAGAAGAGGGCATCAGATCCCATTACAGATGGTTGTGAGCCACCATGTGGTTGCAGGGAATTGAACTCGGGTCCACTAGATGAGCAGTCAGTGCTCTTAACCACTGAACTATCTCTCCAGCCCTTAAATTAACATTTTCAAGTGTGTTCCCTGCAAAGACAAACAGTTTTTATTTGGGTCTTGGTGTCATTGCTAAGAGCACCAGAACACCCACCGGTCAATGTAAAACGCAGCTCTGCTTCAAATGGAACGAGAGGATCATCTGTTCTTGAGCCAAATATAAGTGACCAGAAGAACCTAGGAACATGGATTCAGGCTACCCCAAATACCATGTTAAAACACAGAAATTGTTTTGTGAAGTTTTTATAATTATAGAACAAGAAAATTTCATGAATCAAGGTGTTTCATATATTACTGGAAACCTCACACAGGTTACATACAGTGAAGTGGGAGACCTTGGGTATAGGCCTCAGATGTTATCTATTGTGGTCTTTGCTTTAGGGTTGGTAAAAGCTAGTGGTCTGTTTTAAGTTAATGTATCCCAAAAGGATCTCCCAAATAGCCACACAATGCTGGGTCACACACAGAGATGAATGGCTCTTGAGGAAATGAAAGATAGCCAAGATAATTTGCCTTTGGATGCAATATGCCACCTCTCTACATCATGAAGTTCTATTAGTCAATTGACCTTGTAGAAGAATCTTTTAACAAATATTATACAACCATGTGGATTATATAAAAGACAATGTGTCTACGAAATGTGGAAGAACCAAGGTATCAAGCAAGCTCTTGCTCTCTACTATGCAAACAGGTGCTGTTCTGAACCTTTATCTCATATGTGATTTATAGATTGATGGATAGATGGATGGACAGACGGGCAGACATACAGAAGACAGGTGGATAGAACAGTAGATAGATAGAAAGATAGATAGTAGATAGATAGATGATAGATTATTTTCATGTTTATTTTTTAGCTTTTTGAGGTGGTGTATCACTAGTTAGCCAAGGCTAGGAACTCCTGATCCTTTGCCTCCACCCGAGACTGCTGGGATGCTGATAAACCTCTCCATGCCTGGCTCATATAGACTCTTTTAAAGAGGCCTATGTGGTGACTTGGGAAACACAATATTAGAACAGCTTGAATGTCATTAAATGCTCCTTCCCTTTAGAAAAGAACTTACCATGGTCTTGTTTTTAGGTAACCAACATTACCAGTGTGTTTTTAGGGTTCAATTACTAACTGCCCTGGAAGTCTGATACTTTGGTAAGGAGAGGTGACCCTGGAATCCTCTAGATCACTGTTTTTGCATCTTTTATTGAATGGGTGCCTGGGCATTGAGACTCACACAGCCTATGTCTCTTCAGAACCTGAGCCTGAATTAGAAGTTTGTGCTCAGGGCAAGGGCTAGGATGGATTCAGCTGGAAAATACTGGCAGGCTTTTCTCTCTATACCAACATATTTATGTCAGCCCTCTAGGGACAATGTCACACAATCATGGAGTCTGGTGTCTGTGGAATGCAGCACATGGGTGCTCATGAAAGGGTTGTAGTCTGTGAAGAAAGGGAGCCTGGGACAAGCATTGTCTCCTTCCCAGAGCTGTAGGTCTGATAAGGAGTTTCAGAGCAGAAACATCAAGATCACTGGGGAGTGGGAGGGGACTAGGGGCCAGATATCATTGGTCACATGTAGGGAGTTGTTTGCAGCTGGATTCTGCTTGAAAGTGACTGCTGGTAGTCTCATGAGACGGCCTGTGACAAGTTGTATAATAAAAATGTTAAAAATAGAGTATTTATTCCTTGAAAAAGCTGTTCCCACAATGCAGTGAGCTGGGAAAATTGCTGAAGTTTTTGAACACCAAGTGCTGATCTTCTGCCCTTAGAACCCACATTACCCAGAGGCCTTTTCACCTTAGGTTTTGTTTTCCTGAACTACTCAAGCTCCAACCAGCCCTTAAAAATGACAGGACAAAGCAAAGCACACCCCTATTCCAACCCCCAAGTAAGTTTTCATTTCTGAAGAAAAGTTCAAAGTCCAAATAAAGTGTCATTATTATAAGAAATTTATAGCCAGTGACTTTTTTCACAAAATTTTGTCCTACTGATACTATATCCAGTATAATAAATATAACATATATTATTAATAAAATACAAATCATATGTGTAATTAGACTTTTATTAGTAGCCAGATTAAAAAATAATCAAGTGCAATCAGTTATATTTAATACTTTTACTTGACAACTATCAAAAAAAACCCCTTAGTTTAACATGGAATGAATATAAAAATTGAAGTGCTTAATGCTCTTTTTCTGGCATCAAGTGTTCAAATTTTGTTTGTTAGCTGAGTATGGAGGACATGCTATTGAAAGGCTGAAGCAAGAGGATGCTTTGAGCCCAGGGGACTGAGACACACCTGAGCAACAAATTGAAACTATTTTTAAAAAAATGTAACTGTATTTTATATTCTTAAAGCCAGTCTCAACTAACCTGACCCAGTTGCCTCATGTGGCTATTAGACATCATGACTATATTATAGTAACATCTGAATTGAGAAATTGTTTTCTACCCAAATTTGAGAAAAAAAAATGTTTTCTACCTAAAAATATGTAAATATCTGGGGCTTGAGAGGTGGCTCAGTGATTTATAGTGCTTGCTGCATGAGCACGAGGCCACGAATTTGAACCCCAGTGAGCCCATAACCCCTTCACCATTGCCCTGAAGACAGAAGATCCCTGGGGCTTGCTGCCTGTCAACAAAGATGCAAATGCTTAGTCCAGGTTCATGGAGAGACTCTGCCTCAAAAACAGGAAGGCAGAGGGTGACCCAGCACACCTGACACCCTTCTCTGGCATCCGCACATGAGCATAGGCATGCCCACCTGTACAGATAGGTACTGTTGTGCCAGAAAACATTTGTGAACCCCAAAAGACCACCAAGGAGCAGAACCCCATGCAATCGCATCAGGGTCTCTTTATTCAAGCTTGAGCTTGGGCTCCCTGTCAACCCTGACACAGCAGGAAGGTAGAGAGAGCCCTGAGCCTGGTGTTAGGAGAGAAGGGGATGGTACGCATCTGATTGGGGGCTGGTGCTGGGAGCCAAACCATAAACTTACCTTCTGTTTTCCTCCTGGTTGGTAGTTGTTAGGGAGTGAAGTGTCAGGGACGGGCTTGCAACCTGGGGGTGCAGATTTGTTGGGAAATAATTTGGAAACTGGTGCTAGATACAGGTTTTTGTTTTGGGGCGGGGGCGGAGGGGGAGCCTGGAAACGGGTGCTGTTAGATACAGATCTTGGGGTGCCGACCTGCTAGTTAACTTGAGTTCAACTTTAGGTCAGACTCTTTAAGATGGAGTCTGAACCCAAAAGAGATGGTCTCTCAGTACAGCTGTGAGAGATAGAGAAAGGATTTTTAAATTAAAAATTAAAAAATAAATGAGTACCATGCTTGATGATGCTGAGTGCCATGTGTGGGCTAGTGGTCCTGAGTGTTTTTACTGCTGGGGCGCCACCAGAGTCCTCTGTGTTATTTTTATAATTTTTTCACAATAATATTTTATTGATTCTTTGGGTATTTTTCCTTGTACAGCCCTTCACACTCACCTTGTCTGCACACTTACATGTTTGCACCGCCCCTTTGTGACCTACCCCCAACAACTACAACAACAACAACAACAACAACAACAACAGCAACAGCTCATTTTGAATTGTCCATACACTCACTGGGGTATAGTCAAAATCCCAGTGGCCCAACCCCCAAAAGAAAATTCTCCACGTGCACTTCAACCAGAAGCTATCTACTGTAGAGAGCTACACTTCAGCATTCTTATCACTATTTTTAAGAGTTCTCTTTGGTGGCTTCCTGTTTAGGCTGTTACTTTTGTGGGGATCTGGAATAGGGGTTGAGGATGTCACAGAAGCCTCCTGTGTCCCTCTTCCTCAGCTGTGCATCTACAGTCATCCATATCACGGCCAAAGTGGATTCCTTGCTCTGTACAGTCAGCAGGAGCTCAGGTCATGCCCTTCCTCATTGTTGCTGGTGACAACACGGACCACAAACATGGCAGCTGAGTCTGTGTATGTGTAATTTTTAAAGAGAGTTTATTTAGCATTCTGAAATTGTTTCAAGTGAAAACAGTTCAAGATATAAATATTTCAAAAAAGAGATAAAAAGATATGAAGATACTATTGAGATGATATATTAAATACTGAAGATAATCAAAGAAGATAAATTATTGAATAATTTAAGAAATTTCCTTTGAAAGCAATATTGAAAAGTCATCTATCCTGAAAATATTGGCCTGGACTAGCCAACCAAGCAAATTCTAGAAAAGTATCAACAAAAAAGAAAAAGGAGAAGGAAAAGGGGAAAAGAGGAAAGAAGCTGGCTTAGTTAGGATTTTATTGCTGTGAACAGACACCATAACCAAGGCAAATCTTATAAAGAAGAGCTTATACTTGGGACTGGCATACAGGGTCAGAGGTTCAATCCATTATCATCAAGATGGGAACATGGTGGCATCAAGGCAGGCATGGTGCAGGAGGATGGTACAGGCAGCTAGGTAAAGATCTTAAAGCCCGCACATACAGTGACATACCTACTCCAACAAAGCCACACCTCCAAATAGTGTCACTCCCTGGACCAAGCATATTCAAACCATGACATTCCACTCCCTGGCCCCCATAGTCTTATTCAAACACATAAGTCTATGGGGGTCACATCTAGCCATAGCATAATAAAAGTGTACATTTAGTTTAAATTCCAAAGTCTCCAAAGTCTATAGTAGTAGCAACAATGTTAAAATTCAAAAGTTCAAAGTCTCTTCTGAGATCCATCCAATCAATTAACTGTGATCCCCAAAGCAAGACAGGAAACCAGCTGGGCAAACTCCAAACTGCATCACTATGTCTGATGTCAAAGCAGTTTTCAGATCTCCAACTCCTTCTTCATTTTTGTTGACTACAACAAATTTCTTTTCCTTATTGGTTCCACTCCATGTTAGCAGTATTCCTTAGGAAATAGCCTATGGCTCTAGCATATCGAAAATCTTGGGGTCTCCAAGGCAGCTTCAGTGTTACAGCTTCTTGTTTCAATGTTTGGAATCCACACATGATCTTCTGGGCTCCTCCAAAGGGATGGCCTCAATTCTCCAGCTCTGCCCTCTGTAGCACTCTAAGCTCAGCTTCATCCATTCTTCTGCCAGTGCTATTCTTAGTGATCATCCCATGGTACTGGCATCTCCTAATTGCAGTCTTTCACTGCAACTAGGCTTCAGTCTTCATGGTGCCAAGCCTCAAGTCCTTTGCATGACCCCTTTAGTCCTGGGTCATCAACTACAACTGAGGCTGCACCTTCACCAATGGCCTTCCATGGCCTCTCACAGTGTCAACCCTCAGCTGCTCTTCATGACCCCTTTATGCCTTCAAAACCAGTACCACCTAGATGACTCTTTCAAATAATAACCAAGTACAGCTGCAGCACGAAGTACAACCTTGGCTATCTCTGGAACACAGCTTCTTTGTGCTCTCAGAAAACACTTCCCAGAAGATTTCACCTCAGTGATGCTGGTCTCTTAATCACAGCTAATATCTTAGCGCCAGCTAACCAGCATCAATTGTCCCAGTAGTTGCTTTTATTTTTCACTCTAAAACCATAGCCACATGGTGCAGAGGAGCTGAGAGTTCTACATCTTTATCTGAAGAATGCTAATGTAGACTGACTTCCAAGCAGCTAGGATGAGGGTCTTAAAACCAATACCCACAGTGACACACTTAATCCAACAAGACCATCCCTCCAAATAGTGCCACTCCCTGGACCAAGCATGTTCAAACCATGACAAAGGAGGAGGAAAAGAGGATGAGAGATGGCTCAGTGGTTAAAGGCACTGCCTGCTCTTCCAAAGGTCCTGAGTTCCATTCCCAGCAACCACATGGTGGCTCATATGTAATAAGATTCGATGCCCTCTTCTAGTGTGTCTAAAGACAGCAACAGTGTACTCACATACAATAAATAAACAAACAAACAAACAAATAAATAAATCTTAAAATAAAGAAGAGGGTGAGAAAAAGGAGGAGGCAGCTCCTTACATGAATAAAAGACAGGAGTGCTTGATTTTTACGAAAACGCAAATCAGATTGCTCTGCTCTTGTTTTGATTGCTGTGCCATACCCAGCATGGCTCCAGGGATGGAGCTCATCAGAGCAGCAAGGGAATAATGAAAGGACAGACACACAGAAATGCTGAGATCTGGTAGACTAGGCTCTCTGATGGAGAAACTGCAGCACTGAAAGGCGGCTCCATGTAACTTGCTGTTCATAGTGGACCACAGGCAGGGCTTATGGCGCACAGCTGAGCAAGAGGCAAGGTTAGTTGATCTCACTAGGAGTGGTACTGTAGGGCAGTCTGCAGGCTATAAATATGTGGAAGGAGAAAGCAGTCGTAGACATTTTCTGAGCATAGTTCCCATCCCTCTGAACCTCACCCTGGAGAGAAAGCTTTGCCATTTTGTTAGGTCTGAGGTTATGAGGCCCTTGTCATGGCTGTACCTATGTAAACAGCATACTTTCACTCAGGACCTGTGATTTCTCGGCTCTCCACATTGCTGGCTCATGCAACCTTGACAGATGTTCTACTACTGATCTACATCCCCAACCTGATGACCTCTTTGGCCACTAAGGCCTCATGCAGATAAACCATGGAGTAATGTAGTTAAGATCCTCAAGGAAACAAGTGTGAAGGGAAGATTTTATATCTAGCATAATGGGCACAGATGGCTCAGGGGGTGCTGGTTCCATGAACCCTTTCAGGGTCACTTAGATGTGAGGAGGTGTGGGGTCATGTTAAGGTACACTAAAGGACATCGGGGAATGGTGAAATACAGATTTGTGACTTAGGAAGTTTAATAATGCACCACATGTATTTTAAGTGGTTCCCTGTATTAGCATTTTATTTTACTATGAGATTAAAAGGAAAAGATGGCGGGGGGGGGGGGAAGCAAAACAATCAAAACAGTTAGTAAAGTTTTCCATAACTGCTTGATTTGGGAAGACAGTACTCACAGGGGTTATTTGACATAACAAAACTCACATCTCAGAGACTTTGGGTTAAGTTTCCTCCCATCTGTGGCAAGACCTTTCATGAGTGGTAGGCTTATTTTTAAACAGCAAGTAAACAAAGCAGCCATAAACTTGGTCCTTTGTCCTCACAGAAGCGGCGAGAAAACACACTTAAGTGATTTCCTGTGCAAAGATGTTGCTTAGCAGTACGTAAACCATCTTCATAATGTATCAGGACAATAAATGCCCATGAATCAATTAAGCAGCCTGACAAAATAGACCATTGCATCGTTTATACTGTCTGCTAAATCCTATCACCCAGGTGCACTCTTGTAGGCATGTTAATGCTAGCCTTGTCAATACTTGGAGATGGTGCCTTGAGTTCTGAAGACTCTTAATAAAGGCTTGGTTCTTTTGTTTTGTTTTGTCTTTAAGTCAGGGTGAATATATTAGCTGGGGGACACACACAAGTGTGTGAAGGGCCAAACCCTGATCGACATGCTGCTCATAGCTACAGAGCATGAAGGTCTTAATCAAGAGTGTCCCCAAGTCTGTTTGTTAAATTTTCTTCATCATCATAACTTTGAATAACTGATAACTAACAAGGTTTTGTCTGCAACCCATTCTCCAGATACATATTGTAATGGCTTACCAAAAACTCCCCTAGCATGGTGGACAAGCATTTCAGATGTTTGTCCCAGAACAAATTCCTTTTTCCCACCTCCACAAATGTTCTCCACCCACAGCTTTCCCATCTCAATGAATAGTTCCTTGTTCCCTTCCCATTGGTTTGGTTCAGTTTGGGGATGGATCTTCCTTGATGTTTTTTGTCTTTCTTATGCCACTGTGACCATCCTGACCAATGAGGATAATCTAAAGGGACACTCATGTCCCTCCCTTCTATATTCACACTGCTGAGCAAGACACCCCAAGGAACTGCAATTTGCCCCAGGAATATTGTGTGGGGCTGGGGGGAGGAGCCTGATGCCAGAAGTCAGGTAGAGGAAACATGTGTCTCTTGGAGAGAACTCTCTAGGCTCTAACAGCTCAGATCACCTTGCAGGAGAACCCAGTGATGTGCAGCACCACATGTTGATGGAAACTCCTTAAGCACATCTCTGATCCTGTTCTTAAACTTAAACCCCATGTCAGGACCCAAAGATGGACCTGGCATGGGTTGGGGGTCATGGCATCTTTTTGTCCCTCTTTCCAATGTGGCCACATTAAAGAATTCTTCTTTTTCTACTTTTCACTATTAATCTGACATTTTTAATAGACTTATTAAGAATGAGTGGCAAAACATAGCTCTTATGACCATTGGAACACAGGTTCTGATCCAAATAACTTTAGTAACATCACTTCCAATCCACAAGAAAATCCTTTCGATTCTTTCAAAATATATTCAGCACTATGATGTTCTTATGAAATACACTGTAATTGCATCACTTCCTCCCCCCTTCCTTTATTCCCAATCCCGCTATGTCTCTTCTGCTCCCTTTGAAAGTCATGGTCTCTAAAGCTTTAAATTATTATTGTGGGCTGCAAGGATGTCTCAGTGGTTAAGAGTCTTGGCTGCATATAAATACACACATACACAAACCCATATATATATATATATATATATATATACAAACACATATATCCATATATAAACACACATATATATATACATATATACATACAGAAATATATACATGTACATACATATGCAAGTATACACACAAACACATATACATATAAATATACACATGCATGCAAATACATATAAAACATACATACATATAAACATGCATAAACATGCGCATATGCATACACATACATACACAAACATGCATACAGAAAACATATGCACATATATGTTTATCAACACACCTATGTATACATACAACATAAACAAACGCATATGGATATACTCAACATATACACATATTCATATACACACAATGATATACATATGCATGAATACAGATATACAATACCATATACAGACACATATATACATATATACACATGCATATACACACATATACAAACATATACATACACAGATACAGCCAGATACACACATTATAACCTATATAACCACACATATGCACAGACACATACATACATGTGCATAAAGATACATATATAAACAATATAAATGCAAAAATACTCACACATGCACACACATACATACACACACACACATCAATAAAACACCTGCTAACAACCCTGAGATTTCACCTCACACCAGTCAGAATGGCTAAGATCAAAAATTCAGGGGACAGCAGATGCTGGCGAGGATGTGGAGAAAGAGGAACACTCCTCCATTGCTGGTGGGATTGCAAGCTTGTACAACCACTCTGGAA
>NC_034594.1:31255428-31271437 GCF_900095145.1 Mus pahari | reverse complement strand
ACTACTTAGCTATTAAAAACAATGAATTTATGATGCATGTATGCATCTGTGTGTGCATGTATGAGTATATGGATATGTGTGTTTATGTATTTATATTCATGTGTGCATTATGAATTTGTATAAATGTGAGCATATGTGTGTATGTATGCATGAATATTTGTATTTGTGTGTATGTTTGTGTGTTCATTTTTATGTGTGTACATGTGTATATGTATGTCTCTGTTATATGTGTATGTGTTTGTATGTATTTATGTAAATCTGTGTGTATGTTTATATGTGTATGCACATATAAGTGTATGTGTATTTGTGTTCATGTATGTGTGTATATGTATGTATGTGTGTATACGTATATACATTTATGTAGTGTATTGTGTGTTTGTGTGTATATGTATGCTTATATATACATGTTTATCTGTGTTTGTGTGTTTATATGTGTAGTGTATGTATGTGTGTGCTTCTGTGTATCTATGTTTTTGTATATATGTGTATCTAAGTATATCTGTATATTCATGTGTATATGTGTATATACAGTGTGTTTTTATATGTGTATGTGTATATATGTATATGTATGTGTGTGTTTATGTATGTATGTATATGGATGTGCATATGTCTATGTATGTTCATATTTATATTTGTATATGGATATGTGCATATGTATGTGTCTATATGTGTGTATTTTGGTTATATGTGTGCGTATTTATGGGTATGCATGTGAATGTGTGGGTATGTCTGTTATGGGTGTGGTTTTGGTATATATGTGTGTTCATGTGCTTTTATGTGTTTGTGTGTATGTGTATGTTTATTTGTGTGAGTTTGTGTGTAAGTGTGTGCATATGTATAATTTTGTTTTGCTGTCCCTGTTTTTATATCTAATTTGCAGCAGCTTTTGCATATTCTGGATCCAAGTTTGTAAGGCAAACATACTGATCAGTGATAGAATACTTGTTTAGCTATAAGTGGCCCTGGGTTTAATTTTTAACACCATTACATAAGAAAGGAGGAGGGAGGGAGGAAGGAAGGTAGTTGTGAGTGGTACACGTCTTTAATCCTAAAGTTGATAAGACTGAAGCAAAAAGGTACCCAGTGCAACACATGTTATATACTAGGACTCTGTCTTTATAAAAAATTAAAGTGTGTGGCTGGTTAGAAGGCTAGGTGGTTAAGAGCACTTGTTCTTGCAGAGAACCTAGGTTTGGTTCCCAGCACTCACATGATGTCTCACAACCATCTGTAACTGCAGTTCTAAGAGATCCAGCATCCTTTCCTGACCTCCACAGGCACGAAGCACACACATGGTAAGCATACAAATGGGCAGGCAAAACTCCCATACACATAAAATAAGAGAAACTGTGGGTCTCCCTCTCCTCAGGGGTCATTGGCCACCAGCCCATGGAGGGTGGAGGGAGCAGAAGTGGTGAGCAGGGTTCCTTGGGTGTAAGTATGACAGGACTTCTGACTCCAGAGGTCAGCTCCAGGGAAACAGCTCTGCTTAATTGTTCCAGGAGTAGGGTGTACAAGGGCTCTTAAGAGTACTCATGGAAAGGGCTGATTGGTCATCATACAGTACCTAATTATCATATGGCTGGAAGGAAAAAGCAGGCCTTGTGTGCTGACTCGTGCAGCGCTGCACAGAGTCATCTTCCAAATAAGGCGAGGCATCTGTGCTCAGGGACACTGCACCAAGGCCAGGTAGAGAAAGGGAAGCCCCGCTGACAAAAGGAGTCTTCCATTTTGCTCCAGGCTTGGGGAGCTATCCAGATATGGTGGGCGGTGACCATACTAGCAGGGTTCTCCAACAGAAATAAATCTAAAAAAAAAAAAAGAAAAAGAAATGCACCTTTCTTCCCCATTACTGCCACTGGCCTGTCCTCACTCCATTTCTTGCATTAATTTTCTTTAGCATCACCTAAGGTACTATCAGTTGACAGACACTAATAACTAATAATTTATTATCTTTACATTTACGGGGCTGTCTGAAGGCAGGAGTTTCTGTGCAATTTCTTTCTGTGTGAGTTCTGGCTTCATTACTTTCTCCCAAGTCCATAAACAATAGCTGGGAAGTGATCATTAGACATTTATTCAAAAAGAGCAAACAAAATTGGGTCATCCTGTACCAGGCATTTTATACCTCACCCAAGAAATAAATTCAATAATGGGAGTTGATTTCTCCAGATTAAGTATGGGTCAATAAGAAGGTTTTCCCAAACCCCCACTGTCACGTGAATCTCTGTCTTTTTGTCTTAGAAATGGACAACAGCAATGACATCTTTATCCTATCACTTATCTCTAAATGTACATGATAAATTAAAGGTCATAGAGTATGAAGGAAATGGGTTCTCACACTTAATGAAGAACGTTCTGAACTGTATTAGTTACTTTTTCTGGCTAGTTTTATGTCACCTGGATACAGGCTAGAGTTATCGGAAAGGAGGGAGCCTCAATTGAGAAAGTGCTTCCATAAAATCCAGCTGTAGCCAAGCTCACTGTGAGTGGTGCCATCCCTGGGCTGGTGGTCCTGGGTTCTAAAAGAAAGCCTGCTGAGCAAGCCATGGGGAGCAAGCCAGTAAGCAGCACCCCTCCATGGCATCAGCTCTTGCCTACCGGTTACTGTTCTGTGGAGTTCCTGCACTGACTTCCTCTAATGAAAAGCTGTGATGTGGAAGCGTAAACCAAACAAACCCCTTTTCTTCAATTTGCTTTTGGTTATGGTGTTTCATCAGGGAAGTAGAAATCCTAACTAGGACAGCTATGTATCGGTATGTCTCAGCTCACTTATTTGGAAAGATAACTGCTGTCATCCATTATTGGGAATTAGGTAAAACTGAGAATGACAGGAAATCCCAAGTAATGGAAACTCAAACATGATGACTTGCTTGTCTCTCCGTTATGAGTGTGGTAGCAGGCCCAGAGCAGGTATAGCGCTCTATGTTTTTGCTTCTTATGATTCAGTTCTCATTTCAATGACCACCTGATCTTGCAATGTAGTTGCCTCTGTCCAGCCATTGTTAACTCTCCAGACAGAAGGAGAGGCAGAGGTCAATGGCCTCAGTTGCCCAAAAAATACTTTTCTCAACCAGAACTTAGATAAAAAGCCTTATACAAGATGAGAAATGTAATGTTTATTTGCAATGCTCTCATCCTAGCTGAAATTGTCATTACCATGGACAAAAGAAGGATAGGCATTTGAAGCTAAATCTTAGTTTCCACTCCAGCCGATTATAAAGAATAAATGTGTATACACGTCATGATGTCTAGAGGTCTATGAAATACCTTCTCTCCTTGTGTGCTTTAAATCATCTCTTGATCATTCCCTTTGAAGGAAACAAATGTCCCGTCCTTCCACATTCCTGCTGGTCCGGTCTTGTCTCCTCCAGCACTGATGGTAGAGACATCTTATTCCACAGATCTGAACAGTCCACCCCACTTGGTGCTCATCCACTGGGGACCAGCCTCGGGTGGGTGTGTTAGCAGGATTGGGGATTCCTAGCACTAAACCAATCTTGGTGGCTTATTTTCAGGGTCCTCTAAAGAAGATGGATAGTATCTTTTATATTCCTCCTTGTGTCTGCATCTCTTTTCTCAGTCCTGCTTGGCAAATGATACTCTTTGGCATCTAACACTGTCTTAAAATTAAGGTTTTTAGACACTATTGCATATGCCAGCAAGATTTTCCTGACAGGACCCTGATATAGCTATCTCTTGTGAGGCTATGCCAGTGCCTGGCAAACACAGAAGTGGATGCTCACAGTCATCTATTGGATGGAACACAGGGCCCCCAATGAAGAAGCTAGAAAAGTACCCAAGGAGCTGAAGGGGTCTGCAACCCTATAGGAGAAGCAACAATATAAACTAACCAGCTCCCCCAGAGCTCGTGTCTCTAGTTGCATATGTAGCAGAAGATGGCCTAGTCGGCCATCAAAGGGAGGAAAGGCCTTTGGTCTTGCAAAGATCATATGCCCCAGTACAGGGGAATGCTAGGGCCAGGAAGCAGGAGTGGGTAGGTAGGGGAGCAGGACAGGGGGAGGGTATAGGGGACTTTCAGGATAGCATTTGAAATGTAAATGAAGAAAATATCTAATAAAAAATTTTTGGAAAAAAAAAGAAGCAGGGGGAGGGAAGATGTGATAGGGTGTTTATGGGAGGGAAGGAAACCAGGAAAGGGGATAACACCTGAAATGTAAATAAAGAAAATATCCAATTTAAAAAAAAAGGTAAAAAAATAAAAAACAAAACAAAATAATAAAATCTAAAGTCATACTACAAATTACTAATGCTTTGCCTAGATGTAGAGCAATAATTCAGAGCTTGAATTTGAAAGTCTGTATAAGACAAGTTTTAGGCAAAGCATAAATAACTACAGAAGTCAGGAACTTAGAAGTTATTTTATAGCAATGAGAGCGCTGTTATTTGAAATTATTTTATACTTCTTTGTCAGTATTTTTTTGTAATTTTATATGCACATAAAGTGGTTGAGAGATATTTTCTCAGAAAAAAATTACCGTTTTTATTTTAAGTCAAGAAGTTCTTTTTCTTTTTTCAAATAAAGTTTTGCGATACATTTCACACAGATAAACACAGCACTGTGGGGTAGGGTATGTTCTGGGTGGGGCTATTTGCAAGAGAGTGTCTAGAGCATTTCTTAATTTGCTGAGAGTCAGCTAGGAGAAGATGAATTTTGTGGATTACAACAGAGATTGGCAGATACTTTGGTAACCCAGCTATATGCCAAGGTCTGGTTGCCTAGCAACTCCGCTTCAACCAGGACAGGTTCTGCCAATGCTTTCCCAGAAATCCACCGCTAAGAGGAATGGAGCTAATGATTAAACAACAGGAAAAAAAAAAAAAAAAAAAAAAAAAAAAAAAAAAAAAAAAGTCCACAGAGTTACAAGTAAAACAAACCAATAAACTGTCACCAGGCCACTGCTGGGAGGCCTAAGGGTGGAATGGGCGGAATATCTGAGGGCCATGACCTCCGTGGGCAGTCTGTCTGATTTCCCAACATTCCCTGCAGTTGCTCTGCAGACCCCTGCCTTCCCTGCTTCACTTTCTAGACCAGCCTTTCTTTTAGTTTTTGTTTTTAACTGTCGCTTCTGCACTTTGCCAAAAGTGCCATTCTAACTTTCTTTACACCTCCATGAGCCTCCTTCTTGTTTATTATGTGTTGATTGGAGTAATGTGGGTTGGGAATTCAGCTCATCTGGGTGCTTGCTTAGCGTGCAAAAGTCTTGCATTCCGAGTCGCGCACGACATAAATTGGCTGTGGTAATGTATGCCTAGAATCCCAGCACTTTGGATCAGAATTTCAAGGGTGTCCTCGGCTTCATAGAAAATTTGAGGCTAGCTTGGACTACATGAAGCTTAGACTTAAAAAACAACAAACAAACAAAAACACAAAGCAATAAAACTAATGTTGATTCCTAATGTATGTTCTTCATTGCTCCAGGTAAGGGTGGGGCTGTTGGCAGCAAGTGGGTGGAAAGCATCTCTCTGTGTAGGATGCTATGAACGTTTGTACTGTATGCAGGCTTATCAGCAAAAAACGTATCTGGTCCTAGGTATCTGAAGTGCCAACCTGATCTAATGGCATGTTAATACATATTATATTACATAATACATACTACATCTATAATAAGATTGTATATAATATGTTGCATATACATGTATGTACACATACATATGTATATTATATATACAGTGTAATACATACATTCAGTGTATTATATATGTACATATGGAATGATTATATACATGTATATGTAATATATAATAAAACAAATTATACAATGTTATATACATTTAGTATATATGTAATATGTAATGTAATATATACAATATTATAATAGAACATACAATAATAAATATACAATATGATATAGATAGACAGTAAGTTCCAGATGAAAATAGTATGTGACTTGCTTCTCACCTGGTTGTAATATCCTAGTTCATTGATTTTATTTTTGTGTGAAGGAAGTGGCAATTTAAAGCAAAAGTCTAAAAAGGCTCCTCATGGAGGAACTAGTGAAAAAGGCTGAAATGCTGGCCTTGTGTTAGAACCCTTTGTGCTGAGTCCTGATAAAGTGCACACTGCCAGAGCTTTACTATACACAATCTCCAAAGTTAGACAAATACTGATTTCCAAGGCCAACTCTCCAGCTATCTGGGCCCTGTGTTAGACATGGCTATATTTTTTAAGGCCCCAGACTAATTAAAATATCTGGGGCCAGTCAATCCTTTAATGATCCTCAATGACTTAGTAGAATTAATGTACCTCTAACATATGAATTTTCCCCAAAGGCCCTAACTTGTTTGGTAGTTAGACATTGTCAGGCCAGAGACATAGGTCATCTTCTGAGAGCACTCCCTTCCCACTATTGAAGAAATGCCATCTTAGGGTTTTACTACTGAGAACAGACACCATGACCAAGGCAAGTCTTATAAAGGACAACATTTAATTGGGCTGGCTTACACTTCAGAGGTTCAGTCCATTGTCATCAAGGTGGAAGTATGACAGCATCTATGCAGGCATGGTTCTCTTATACTGAGAGTTCTATATCTTCATCTGAAGTCAGCTAGTGGAAGACTGGCTTCTAGGCAGCTACGACTAGGGTATTAAAGCCCACTCCCACATTGACACACCTATTCCAACAAGGCCACACTTACTCCAACAAGACCACACCTCCAAATAGCGCCACTCCCTGGACCAAACATATACAAACCATCACATGCCCCTCTCTTAATTCAACATGTTTCCTTTGATAAGCATGTGTCTCTGTGATAAAGGCTTACAGCCGTAGCTCTTGCCTGAAGGTCAGGAGTAAACATACCTTGCTGACGTATTTTATTCTGTCTTAGGTATTGGAAATGTCATGGTATAAGTGGTCTAATACTAATATCATATAACCCCAGACTCTAGACCAGAAACTTCTGTTTCCTCTGGCCACATTTAAAAATTAACACATTTTAAATCTCGCCTGACTGGAATCCTTTAAGATATTAGACTTTTATTAAGAGAACAAGGTAGATGACAGCATATGTAGCATTTGGCAGACTTTGGTTTCCTCTTGTTTTCTAGACAGCTGGTTAGTTTTAACTGACCCCTCTTCCTCCCTACGCCTGGAAACCATTTCAGCAAATTGTCTACTCCGGGAGAGGAAGCCCAGGACGCTTCCGGGCTGGAGCTGTAACGGTTGTGACAATCCAAAACTCCAAAATCAGAAAATATGTTTTCAATGTCTAGGGTCTTGTTGTTCAGCATCACCAAACAGAGGGTGATCTAGGAATCTGGCCTCCTTGACTGAACATCTGAAGAGAGAGCTGGGAAGAAAGGCCTTTGGCTTCCTGTGGCTCTGAGCTGCTTGACAGGGTCTTCCTCTCACAGATGTTCTGAAGAATCCAATCCCTCCCTCCCTCTCTCCCTCCCTCCCTCCCTCCCTCCCTTCCTTTTAATTTCCCTCCTACCAGTTTTCATCATCTTTAAAGAGCAGCATAAGCGGAGAGTAGGCTCATTAAGAGTGATGCCAAAAAGATACTTTACCATGGAATTACTTTCTGAGTGAATTCTCATGTCTCAAAAAGTTTTACTAAGCAACTGTGTTTGTATTATAAAAATGTAAATGAGTGGGAATGAGAGAAAGCCCTTTTCATAGCCAAAATAGAAATCTTACTGGGTTTAGCCCTAAAAATAAAACCCCAGATGCAGCGTGGTGGCTCCAGTTGACCCCCAGTGGCAAGGCCTGCAAAGCGGCTGGGATTTATTGCATGCACCATGTTCTCGGCAAACCTGCTATGGTGTCTGATAGGAGACATTATTTGGGCTTTTTTGAGTCCTCTTAGAGTAATTTAATAGAATTCTTTTTTTAAAAAAATTTTTGTGTCACAAATATCAGTAGTTATTTGATAGCACACAGGGCACATATTCCCTCTGTTGAGTGATGTAAGGGCCTAATAAGTCAACTGCAATGGCAGAAAGCATGTGTGCAATTTTATAGACTCCTCCCTTCTCCCTTCCAAAGAAAATGCAACCAAGAGAAAGTTAATATCTTTCAACGTAACATAAATTGTGTATAAAAACATACCCTGACCTCGAAGCTCAAAGCCGTCGATGATGTTGGCTTCAGTGCTGGCATGTCCCACCAGCGTAAAAATCATTCTGTCTCTTATATTATCCCATTTGATTCTATCACCAATATATCAACTATGCCTACACAGCTTCTGTAAAATGAATAAATACAATTTGTGTATAATTTACATTCATTTCTGATTCTAGGTTGGTGAAAGGAGTTTAATTTCAGGACTCAATCAGCAGAAAAATTTCAAAAGCACCGCTTCTAAATTGTCGGGCTACAGAGCACACCCTGAATGGGAACAATACACAAAGCCCACTCCTCTGGGGCAGGACTTGGGACAAATCGATCCACCCACCTCTATACTCCAACCCCTGCCTACCAACATCATCGCAACCGCGTGCAGCCATCTTAGCAGCCCAGAAGTCTATGTTAGCTGGCCAAACAAGTGCTAAGAGACAGCCGGCTCCATTTTTTTCCTCTTCCTGTTAACCGTAATGTTAGAATTCGATTTCTTTCTATACTGTTCCTTATGGTGCTTAATTCCTCTCCTCAGATAAAGGTCAACTTGGTTTGGTTTGGGTTTTTTTCTTTTAACTTGTTCCTCCTCTATAATCTTGTGATTCAAATGACATGAATTGTTTCCACTGTTTCATGGTATGTTACGAGAACTGTCTGACTATAAACCTGTGCCTTTCTCATGATTATAAAAATAACTTCAAAATTCTCCTTTTGTAATCACTTTCTCTCTTGCTGTTTCCCCTGGTTTTGGTTTGGACTGCTTCATTCTCCCACTCTTGAGGAGACTGTAAGTTTGGCCATAAAGACAAATTGTTTAATCTTGCAACATCTTGGTGTTAGCTCCTAGTTTTTGACACCATAACACTTGAATACT
This sequence comes from Mus pahari, assembly GCF_900095145.1. Lineage (NCBI taxonomy): Eukaryota > Metazoa > Chordata > Mammalia > Rodentia > Muridae > Mus > Mus pahari. Next base: position 31,262,479 of record NC_034594.1, on the reverse strand, counting down.
ATGAAGTTCCAAGAGTTCCTGTCAAGAGTAGGGTACACATTTCCAATTGTTCACAAACATGGCCATAGTGCTACTTGCTATCCCTGCTTGCTGACCTGAAGGACTTCTGCTATTTTCATATCACAGCTAGGACATGCATATGCTTGCTTAGAGCAGGCGATTCCTTCGCCATATACACCATGCGGCCATTTCCTCCAGAGCTTCAGCAAAGAACTGCTCTGGTGGCTTTCTCTTTCACTCTCTGCAAGGAACCTACCTTTGGGCCCCTCAGAGCCAGCTCTGCTACAAACCTGCTGTAAATCATAAAAGCAGAGCCGACCACTTCCTTCAACAGAGAAAAGAAAATGAGGATATAAAGTAGAGAAAACTGCCCACATTTCCTGTATACTTAATTCTTTTAGAGGTAGGGTTTCCTATATCAGACAGCTGACCTTGAATTCACTATGATGACTCTGGTCCTCCTGTTTCTGGCTCTCATGGACTAGGATCACATGCATATGGCACTGTGCCTGGCTTCTATGGGGGTGGGTGATGCTGGAATTCTTGAAATCCTAAGGACTCATGCATTGCCTAGCAAGCACTTCAGTACCCGAGCTGCTGTGAAGTTGGAACCGAGATAAACTCATGGGTGGGATCTGTCATTTTTACATTTCAGCATGATGGAGAGAAGTACGCATTTAAATAACAACAGAAAAGGGATAGGGCCAAGTCTGCCTGTGTTTGAATGGAGTATCAGAGCAAAGCTACAAGGAATAAGAACAAAGTTTCTCATTTTTCATTCCTACTGTATTAGTTAAACGCTTTTCCTTGGGAATAGTGAAATTCAGTGCCTCTACAACTCCCACTGGATTGTGAGGCAGTTGTTAGGCACTCCTGGAAAGCTCACCTGGATACGCGCACCCAGCATGAGCTATCACAGGGCCTTTCCATTGTGAGGAGTGTACTGAATGCCAGACATTCCCAGAATAACGTTCTGTTTTCCTTTTGGTTTGTGGAGACTGATACATGCTTTGAAACAGCAAGCTCTAAAGCTAGCAAGCTCCAAAGCTAAATGGGAATTAACATAAGAGGTTGAGAAAGGAGATAAAGAGAATAACACACCGGGCCAGAAGGTGAGGTGGACATGATGGTTGGCTTGGGTTGTCAACTTGACTGGATGACGAGATATTAAGGATTGGTGATATGCACCCCTGTGTGCCTGTGGGGCCGTTTCCAGAGATGACTGGACATGTGGGACCTACTCTAAATGTGGGTGGCCTCTTCTAGTGGGCTGGCAGCTGCCACACTCACTCCAGTGAAGTCTGCGTGGCAAGTCCAAAAGCTTGGCCACAGTCCTGAGGAAACTTGTCTCCTGGAGAGTCTCTGGTGTCCCATAACCAGATTTGTCCGTGCGATAGTGTGAAGAGTCTTGCATGCTTTCTTGCAGTATTTTACTGGATAAGAGCTAAAAAAATCTCAGGGCTAGTTCAACAAAGTAAACTTAGAACAACAGCCGAGTCACTCCCATATGCAAGAATTTACAATGGCCTAGGAAGAAGGAGGGTTGTGGTTTAAGGAGAAACTACAGTATTGTATTATTCATGAAAAGGTTAGCAAGAGCAGAACCCCCTGGTGCAAGCTTTCACAAGGCTCAGAGGAATAGCATAAATTGTGACTAGGGTGTGAAATCCTCACCTGGCTCCTAGTATGGCTGACTTTAGAAAGGACTGCCTTTTTTCTCAGTTGTAACCACTGCTTAGTTCCTGTCAGTCTTTATGTATGCATTTATCTATTTTGTGTCATTATATATAAGATAATTTCAATGTACCTTGGCTGATGTGTCACCTAACTTCTTTGTTTTCTTCTGTAATATAAGTCTGATGCTCGCTTTGAGAAATTACATTCAGATACAGCACTCTCTCTGTGTCAGTGTCTATTTGTCACTTTTCGCTGACTCCTTATCCACCTGAGTACCGGGGACCCTGATTCTCCCACAGGCTGAAAGACCAACTGAGTCCAGTCCATGGCAGGCAGCCAGATGAGAAGTTGGAGGAAGGCACTCTGCATCTGGTTGCATGCCCCCTTCTGATGAACGTGTGACTGGCTGTGAGACTTTCAAGGGGATGGACTTAGTGTCTACAGCTCTCAGTGAGGAAGAGGGTGGGTATGTGGGGCAGGTGGCAGGTGTGGATAGGAATACTTCTCCAATTAGATGACTAGGAGATGCTTGGTTCTCTGCCAGCAGATGGCCAATGTTGGACTCCCCACCCCCATTACATAATTGAATACAACAAATAGGTTTTACCGATCCTCTAGAGACCACTAATATAACATGACTTGTTGACACAATGAAGCATATTTTGTCTTCTGAAGCACAAAGTGCAAGGACAGGGATAGGGTGGGGACAAAAGACAAGAAAATTAAGGTGAAGAATGACATTCAGGTAGCACTGACTATCTATGACAGCAAATGAGTAACAGTGGCTCGAACAAAATGGGCATTAGATTTTTTCACCCCATATTTCGAGCTGGGCAGTGTATGCTAGGACTGGTTGTGTAGCTCAACATCAGCAAAGCCAGACCTTAGTAAATTTCCTAGACTTTCTTCATGCCTTTAAGTAGCTCTTCCATTTTCCTGAGAGGAGTAAGGAAGCATACAGCTCTGACCCTCCTTCTTAGGGAGTTTCCCGATAAGCCTAACACTTCAACCCACATCTCATCATTCGGAAAGCCATCACAACAGAGACTCGTTTTTCTCCTAGGCATCATGGCTCCTTCCCCAGAAGATATCTAGGGATTCACTTTGCCTAGATAAATTGGTACGTAAGTCAACTTTTCTGGACCAGTTGCTGTCTGTCACAAACCAGGCCCTTGTTATTCTTGAACTACAGCTTGAATTTCAGATGTAATTTCATGCTCCCAGGCCCTGATGGAGAAACTTCAAAGTCTTTCCATTACCTACAGGCTGGCTTTCAAGACTCTTCCCCAGTGTGGCTGCAATTAAACTCAACAAAAGCATATTAACTACTGCCAGCTGCCTTTCTCAAGCACTCCGTTCCAGACTCACTGGACTTGTAAAAGTTCTGTGCACAAAGCCAGTCATTTCCATACCCACGTTTGCTCCTCACTTCTCTCATTTCCATCCTCTGTTCCCCACTTCCACTCATTTATCCTGTGCTTCTTACATTCCTGATTCTAATGTAATGTACCCCGAGACCCTGCTCAAGCCCTCATTTTCTGAGTTGCTGCCTGCACACTGACTGAGGAAGATATTTCCATCTTTTAAAAGTGTGTGCAAGTGTGCACGTGTATGTGTGCATGCTTATGTATATGTGTGTGTACACACGTCACAACAACTATATTAAAGTCAGACAATTTGCAAGAATCAGTTATGTTCTTCCCATGTGGGTTCTGGGAATTAAACTCAGGTTATCAGGTTTGGCAGCAATCACATTCACTTCTGAACTATGTCATTGGCCTTCCCCATTTGAGTTCATGATACTCATTGAGCAACAGCTTTGATCTAGTAATTAGAAATGCACTATTTTATTGTTACTTGGACTAAACTCTTGTTTTAAGCTTCCAAATAATAATGTCTTGCCTTGTTTTTATATCCTACAACAACACAAACAAATAAAATAAATAAAACCCAATAACTCTTAGATGTTTTTAAAACAGCAAAATCCCAAAATGTTTGATTTTACTAATGAAGACTCAGGAGCTAACTGCTGGGATGAAAGCCTGCTAGCTCAGAGAAGCACAGAAAACAGACAGCTGACCTTCCTACTCCACCAATGTTCCAGAGGGGAAAGACACTCTTCTTCTCCATACTGTAGAAAATACCCTTCAACTCGAAGACCCTCCTTCTCTCCCCTGGGTTTTCTCATGTTCACTCCCTGTCACCTGGTTACTTGCTCCACCTCTTGACCAATCGTTGACTTTACTTAGCTCTTGTTTACAGAAAGCTCCTGAGTTAAAGTTGTGCTAGGACTGAACCACACCACAGCAAGACATAGGTTTTCTAGTTCACAATCATAGGGTTCACAATGTGATCCAGTATCCTGCAACACTTAGATATGCTTAATATTGAAAAGAGAAAATCAATTAATGAAAAAGGAAAAGAAAACCAATGAACAAAGAAGATTTTTAACTTTACACTTTTAAGAAGGTTTAATTGTGAGACTGGGGAGATAGCTCAGTGGGTAAGAGTGCTTGCACAAGCAAGAGGACCTGAGTTCAACCTCCAAGCACTCAGGTAGAGGTCAGCTGTGGTCACACATGTACCTGAAACCCTAGCACTGTAGGGAGTGGAGACAAGAAGAGGTTGTTGCCTGTGAGTGTTGCGTGTAATTTTTAAAATCCACACTTCCCCTTGCCTGGTCTCCTTACTCAGTGCTGTGGCCCCTCACAACTTAGCTCTGAGATCACACCACTGCTGGCTCCAACTCCATCCATCTCACCCTGATTCCTGTGGCTGGCTTGCTAAGCAGCCCAAACCTGTCCTTCCTGAAAACGCCTGGACACAGACTGACCAACTGCCCTCGCAGTTGGCAACAACATTTTGCCCTCTGTCTTGCCCACCTAAATTGTCCCAAATGGAAAACACCACACAGCCTTAATATTTAATACCAGCCAGATTTGTATCGGTAAATCTCCAACCCCAATATGCCCATGCAAAGAACACACAACTCAGTTATAATATTTATAAGCTGCATGCCTGGATTGTACAGATATACTACTATACTACTCTATTTCCCAGCTGTGAGATCTGCTACTTGCTGCTCCTCCAGGTCACGTGATTCTGCTCCATCTCCCACCTCTTCTTCCTCCATCTTTCTCTCTCTCTGCTCACCTCCCTAGTCTTGACATCTCTCTTCCTCCCTCCCCTCTCTCTTTCTCTAAAACCTCCAGCCCCACCTTTCCCTCCCACTGCCCAATCACAGACTCTAGATTTCATTTGACCAGTTAAAATGAGGAGAAAGTTCACATGGAATTACATGAGTTAGTGATCTGCATCTTGGGGGGTGGGGTGGGGGGGGCGGCCCCTCTTCAGGAAGCAGAATAGCATCAAAATACAAACAGTGCCAGGACCATCCACAACACATCAGGCTAACTCTAGGTTCACGGAGAGTTTCTGTCTGATGGGAAGAAGGCAGAGAGAGGCAGAGCAGGACCCTTGGTGCATTCTTTTGGCTTCTGTGCATGCACACAGGCCTGTTTACCTGTACACACATACCACGCACATTCACACACTAAAAAAAAAGAAAAGAATAGAGTTCAGTTTCAATTGAAGGTGAAGTTTTATTGGATTGAACTTATCGGAAGTCTTCAGAACTATGAGGTCAGATATGGGTTTATGCAATTCCAAATGATTTCTGCATATTTATTATAGTCACATTCTTTTATAGATGGTAATGTGGCTTTCATGGAGCACTGACTAGGTGTTAGCAAGATGAGCAGCTTGAAAGGTTAATATAGGCTAATATCTGTCCAAGCAAATGAAGCAAAGTGATTATTAAACCTGCTTATTGAAATAGAGGGCATTTAGATTCTATGTCGCCATTTAATTCTGATCCATAGTAAGTAGATGTCTTTTAATTATTCATAAATAGTTAAGTTGCCTAAGAAAATATAGAACTCCAGGAAGTTAATCATGAATATAGCAAAAGTTTTAAGTTAGAGTTCTGTTGTACAAATGTTTCTGGTCAGCTTCACGGTATTTTTCTGAAACAGTAAGTATTTATTTTAGTGAACCAGTAAAGATTGTTATAACCTTCCATTTATTTGATTTGAGAGACAATGATTAAGCACAAGGTAGATACGTGAAGTTTCCTTTTGAGATATAACATTTGTGGAGGAATTAGACTTCTTCCCTGGGCCTGGTGGCACTGGAAAACGTATGGACTTGCCCATAAGGGTAGGAAAGGAGTCATGACTGGAAAATGTGTCCCAAAGGGAGAATATTTATCTTTCCTTACTTCAAATGCCTTTGTAAAACAAGGCTAACCCACACAGTAGAAATTCGCGTCAAGTTCTTTCCCAGTGAGAACCAGCATTGGCTCCTGTTTCTGCTTCTGGAATTGGGTCAAGTCATACCTTGAGGCTTTTCTTACCAACTTGTCTCTGGAGATCAGCTTGAAGCCAAGGCTGCCTGTACCCTGTTAACAGCAGCTGGGGCTGACAGCAAACCACCTACCTTCCATGGGACCTTCCATGAGCTGCATGTTGCTTTCTGTTTGCATAGCTCATGAGTTCTAATTCTGACCCATCTCCCTGTTTCTCTCCTATGTCTACCTAGCAGTCCTGGAAAACCCTACCTAACTGCTTCACTAAGGCCCCTCATACTGTTCTCTTTAGTGTTTGCTAGACGCAAAAGTACAATGATTTCTTGGCTAGATCTTGTCCCAGGCCCCTTGTCCCCATTGAAGGCTCGCCTGGCAGTAATACTTATTATTGAAACACTCCATTATCCACTCTCCTTCCTCGTGGATTTTGAGTATGCGACTACTGAAGCCAGTCGTAGGATTATTGTTACCCTGTAGGATCAGAATGGGAATTAACAGGAATTAAAGAGTTAATTAAAACATAAAATCATACAAATGATTGGTGTACGCTCTAAGTGCTTTGTTTCAAATAAAGACACTTGAGTCTATATTTATTTGCCAATGTTTTGAGAAAGAGCCATATTCTCTTTGACTGGAGCTGGGAGTGTGTTTTCCATGTGTTACATCTTCTTTCTTTTGTTAGAGGCTGAAGTTGCAGAGAACTTTTAATCTAAATTTTATATTATTTTTATAAAAAGAGATTTGTTTATTTTATGTGTATAAATGTTTTTCTGCCTGTGTGTATGCATGGACACAGTGTATTGGCAGTGTCCAAGGAGGCCGGAAAAGGGCATTGGATTTCCCAGAGTTATGAGCTGCCTGATATGGGTGCTGGAAACTGAACCTGGGTTCTCTGTAAGACTAGCAAGGATTCTTCTTCTTCTTCTTCTTCTTCTTCTTCTTCTTCTTCTTCTTCTTCTTCTTCTTCTTCTTCTTCTTCTTCTTCTTCTTCTTCTTCTTCTTCTTCTT
>NC_034594.1:31240831-31255368 GCF_900095145.1 Mus pahari | reverse complement strand
GTTCCTCCACCCACCCACCCACTCCCACCTCCCTTCCCTCGATTTCCCTACACTGGGGCATCTATTGAGCCTTCATAGGGCCAAGGACCTCTCCTCCCATTGATGCACGACAAGGCTATCCTCTGCAACATATTAGCAAGTGCTCTTAACCACTAAGCCATCTCTCCAGTCCTGTGTTTCATTTTTTAAATTTAATTCTTTGAGAATTTCATGTTGTATTTTGATTATATTCATCTTTCTACTTCCATTCCCCTCGATAACTCCTCCCAGGTCCACCCCACCTCCACTCCATTATCCCACTTAACAAATATTATTACATGTATACATAGATAGAAATATATAAATTCAACCTACTGATTCCATTAAGTGTTGCTTATATGTATTATTTTGAGCTGATCACTTGGTATTGGATAAATAATTAGACTTATTTTCCTGTCTTTAGCAGTCATTAATTGCATATACCTCTTTGTCTAGGAGTGGAGCCTTGTGAGGTCTCCCCCATCTACGTTTGCATAGGAGAAATGGTATTGTCATTGTTTAGGCCTCCACCTTGTTGAGAGTTTATGAATGCAGCTTTGTGCAGTTCTCTGTGACCACCAATGCCAGCGAAGTGTTAATCCAAGGGAGGCAAGAAGAGCCTGATCCCGTAGGACTCAGTAGCTGGTGCTGGTTCAAACTTTGAGAGTCTGACACAGGACAGTTTATTTTTGTATTTTTACAATATTTAATATTTAAGCACAGCATACTTTGGAAAAAAAAAAGGTTCCTGGTGACAGACAACTTAATCCCACGAGCACAAGAAAGCTCAAGGTATGACTACGTCAAAACTCTTTGCAAAGTACATGTAGTGTCTTTCATCAACCTGGGTTCTATAGAATAAACACAAATGACATCTTAAGGGTCTTGGCAGAGGTTTCTCATGTGGTCTTGGTCACACAGATAGCACAGAAGTAGCCTAGTAGGCTATTAAACGCCCCCGGTCTCATACTTCTAGGTGGAACACAGGTTATATTATCTCTCCCCTTGAAGAGACAACCCTGTGTTTAACATTCCAGGTTTCTCTAGAGCTTATCTGTGAGCACAAGGACCTCTGTGCCTCCTACACAGCATGCCTGTCCTACCTAAGAAGATTCTTACAGTCTTTCTGCTCCTTCTTCTGACAAGTTCCTCGAGCCTTAGGTGTATGAGTTGTGTTGTAAATGAATCCAGTGGGGCTGGGCACACCACGGTCAGTTGTCCTCTGCATTTCCATCAGTTTCGGATCTTATTTAATAAAAATCTAATCTAGTCTCTATCTGCTATAAAAAGCAGCTTCTTTGATTAAGGGTAAGGGCCACACTTACCTGTGGATAGATATAAGGATAAGTATTTAGAATACAACTAGAAATAAAACTGTTTTAGGAAAGTGGTAGTCGTTGTTTCTCCTCCGAGTTCCATGGCCTCACCAGCCATGGGTAATTAGCTAGGTTCACAGTACCAGGCATGAACTCACTCCTATTGTGCAATCCTTAAATCCAATTAGGCAGCTGTTGGGTATCCTGGAGATATAAATGTCACCATTGTACCATTGGGGATATCTTGTCATGTTGCTGTTGTAATTATTTGTAGGTGTGGTATCACAGTCTATAACAGTTTTCAGTGCTACAAGGAAAGGTAAAGAAAATAAGACATTTTTCTCTCCTCAGATCTAGCCAAACTTCAGAGAAGTCTGCTTCTTAGACCCCAATTTCTTTTGAAACAGGGAAAGTAAGGCCGTGGGTTTCTGGACGCAAGTGTTCACTTAGATCTGAATTTTATATTCAAGTGCACAGTGATTTCATGGACTTATGTATGTGTTGATAAAGTGGTGGCTTCTTAATTTATATCTCTAACTTTGATCTCCTTCTTAGAAACATGCTTATCTTTATGGTCATCATGACATGCATTTTATGAGGCATTTTTTTTTAACTCTTTTCTTTTTTTTTAAAGACTTGTTTTTTTTTTTTTTTTTTTAATTTAGGTATTTTCTTTACTTACATTAAATGTTATCCCCTTTCCTGGTTTCCCCTATGAATACCCCCTATACCCTTCCCCCTCCCCCTGCTCACCAACCCACCCACTCCTGCTTCCTGGCCCTAGCATTCCCCTATACCTCTGAGGCAATATTAATCAGTTGTGCTACAATACTTCGCAATTGTGTTTGGTCCAATGTGGTTGATGAGCTAGGGAATAATTTGGACATTATCCTTTGCTCATGAGTAATCTCATCTTTGAGAAACACCAGCTGAATGAAGAACAACACTGCACCCAGATGAGAGTCAGAGGACATGAGACTCACACATTCGTTCACCAACCATCTACCTTGGTATTACACCGCATCTTAGCCTACAAGGCTCTGTGACTCCTTCCTTCCCGAACTAAATGAGAACTCAAGGTTATATACTTCGTATTCCCTCACTTGTTCCTCTTTAGTGTGTTTCTCAATACCTTCAACCGCATATGTGCCTTCAGCATGGGTCCTATTGTGTTGCAGTCTACATTAAGAAGTAGGGTAGTGTATGGTTCTGCCTAGAATGTATATTGTACCACAGAGTGGCAATTCTGAAGCAGGGCCCTGTTACTCAGATGCTGTCTGTGACAGGTACAGACAAGCTGTCTTAGGGTTTTAGTGCTGTGAACAGACGCCATAACCATGGCAAGGACAGCATTTAATTGGGGCTGGCTTACAGGTTCAGAGGTTCAGTCCATTATCATTAAGGTAGGAACATGGCAGCATTTGGGTAGGCATCGTGCAGGAGATCAGAGAGTCCTACATCTTCATCTGAAGGCCACTAGGAGAAGATTGGCTTCCAGGCAGCTAGGAGGAGGGTCTTAAAGTCCACGCCCACAGTGGCACACTTCCCACAAGGCCGCACCTCCAAATAGTGCCACTCCCTGGGCCAAGCATATTAAGCCACCACACAAGCCCTCATAAGCTATTTGCTTCCCAGTTGCAAATTGGTTCAAGGCTCTTTTCCCCATACACTCCTACTTGTTATCAGAATGTTAGGGCTCTAGGAATCCCAACAGACTAGGCTCAGCTACACATGCCACTATAATATTACAGAGTTAATAGCGGTCAAGGGAGAGAAGGACTTAGTCAAAGAGGTTCAATGGTCCCAAGGTCAGTCAGGAGTTTTAAATAGAGAGGAAGTTGGGTCGGAGGCCAAGAAATACACACAACTAAGCAGTGTTGGTCAAAACATGGTTTGATTGGTCATTGTCTTTGTTCTGGTTCTGAAAAGTGTGAAGAAGTCCTTGTGTCTTGAGACTTATGGCTGGTTCCTGTGAGCTGTGTGTTCCTGCTGGGGGAGGCCTCAACATAGGGTGATTTGTCTACGAGGCTCTGGTGGTCCTGGATTCCAAGGTACCAACAGGTTTAGGACCATGGGGACATTGGAGTATTTTTGTGGTGGGGATGGGGATCTGGATCTAGACATTGTAGAGGCTGACAGTAAGTACCTCAGGTACTCTCACCTAAAGACGGTAAGATAATTCAGCTATCCGACAGACGTTCCTGGAGCAATACCATGCTTGTGTGTAGAGTTAAGCGCAAGTCTGACAGGGAAGATGTAAGATGAAGGCTGGTATGTTAGGCTTTGTTTTTGTGTTTTATCTTGATGTTAGCTACCTTGTATACACAAGTGAGAAAATCAGTGAGTTTTAGCAAAGGCAATCTCTAAATTCCTGTTATATAATAAAGCCATCCATGTATCATGTTTTGTGGATTTATGCAATTGATTGAATCTAAATGTAAAATCTGGCATTTGTTCATGTTTAATTTATTAGTGTTCCCAGAAGCATCTAGCATAGCTAGTCAATAAATATTTGTTGAATTGAATAGATTTTCATTTTGCTTTAGGCTGTCTGGATAGCTTAACGAAAATGTTTTGAATTTTTAGTTATTTTATATTCTATAATATTTAAGTCTTTCTACTTTGAGAACTGATTTGACATGACAACTCTGATTCTTTCCCCTCCCCAGCGGTGTGCTTTCTGTAAATGAGACAAATATTTTAGTTCTGAATCTATAATATATTAAACCATGATATGCCTTGAACCCAGTGTTGCAAATTTTTTCCCCTTTAATGAGCAAGATGTGATCTTGAAGCACATTAAATCAAATACAGGACTGTCAATGAGACTTGAAAACCATGGCAAATAGCATGATTCTTTCCTTGAGAGAGTTACCAGTGAGAATCCTACCTCTGTCAAGTATGGGCTGGCCTGGGATTCCACTGACGGATGTTTAAGCAGAGTTGAATCTCAATTTCGATCGAGGCTTTCTTGTATTTTTTGGGAAAAAAAAAAAGCTTCAAATGTATTCCAAATAGAATTGTTCAGTGCTGTTTTCAAACATACACAGAGGACTCATTCACAACATCAGCAACAGAAAGAGACCCTCAGAAGAGGAGCCTGGTGCCTCCTTGGTACTGTGCCCTCACTCCAATTGTCTAAGGAAGGACTGAGATCTTACACACACACACACACACACACACACACACACACACACACACACACACACCCTCAGCAGATGGATGGGAGCCCCCCCTTTAAAGAGTTATTTATTTATTTATTTTATGTATATGAGTACACTGTAGCTGTCTTCAGACACACCAGAAGAGGGCATCAGATCCCATTACAGATGATTGTGAGCCACCATGTGGTTGCTGGGAATTGAACTCAGGACCTCTGGAAGTGAAGTCAGTGATCTTAACCGCTGAGCCATCTCTCCAGCACCCACTCTCCCTTTTTTATTCTGTGAAAGAATGACTATGGACCTCTCTATGGTTTATATGCTCCTGTCTCATAAAAATAATCCATTGGAGGAGGAGGGGAATAGAAAATACGCAAAAAGAACAGAAGACAATAAAAATCAGCTGCAGTATTCACTTAAGTTCTAAGGTGACTGTCATGAATCTGGTTCTCATTGACTGCAGCTTTAATCCATTAAGCGCCTTCTGTAGAAAAGGGAACAATGGCCCACAATGCAGAGGGTCAACCTTAACAAATAAAACACAACAGAGCCAGGCGACGCACACGGAGAAACCCAAAAAGCCTCGATGCTAAAAGGCTCTTTGTGTTTATTGATTGATGGGTTGATTTTTCGGAAGGGAAACTAAATCGGGAGCCTGATGCTTGGACTAATCTTTCCCTTTCCTCTCTTTCTCGTTGCTCAGGAAGGAAGCCATTGACGCGACAAGCAGGCTCTTATCCAGGGCTTCTTATCATCAGCCAGAGGAGCCTGCGCTGGAAATGAAATTCTGAGCCACAACAAGGAAAGGCTGCTTCCTTAATTGAGCCTCTCCCTTTTGAAGTCGGCTCCCCACAGAGCCCGGAGCTGGCAGGTCCTGTGGCCAGCATAACCCCTGTGTAATCTCTTGCTCACCAGAAGCAGATGCTGCACGGAGAAGGAGGCCTTTATGAAAGGCGTTTAATAAGGTTTCTCAACCTTGCATATGCCGGCCAGGTAGAGGGAGGGCCGGTTTTTCAGAGAAGCGACTGATCAAAGACATCAAGATTCTGGTACTTAGGGCTTCCTTGCCAATACACCTCAGTCAGGATTCTGAAGTGGGGGGTCCTAGCACCCTGAACGACTTCCCATCCAGTCTTGCTCCCCTCCCATGCCCCTCAAAGCCCTGTCCAGCCCTATTGCTTCAGGACCAAGTTCCTCCATATTGCAATCCTTTAAACTAGGGTACACAATTCTATAAACAACTGTACTTACCAAATACAAAGACAAATTGTCGTGGAATTAACCTATATAAACCCTGGGAGTCCCTGGCATGCACATTCTAAAAAGCTCAGAAATATTTATCAGTGGTTTATTAGTCCGTTCAGCTGAAGCCTGAGGTTGCCTCTGAACCTCAGTTCTCAAGTAGCCGAATAGAGCCTAGAGTGGTACCTGACTAAGTAAAGCCTAACTAGGAGTCCAGTCTTGTAACAAGTGGCCAAACAGCAGTCAGCTACAGTAACTCAGCTCAGCCAACCAAAAAAAAGCCAGTTCATTCATCTCAAAGGCAAACCACTGAGCTGTAGCCAAATAAGTATGTAGTTACTTCCATTTTCTGTCTATAAGTGTTGTGCCATCATATGACTGCTCTGACTTTCCTTGGGCCTTGTGTGGTTCAGAAAAACTTAGATTGTCCTTCCTAAGAATTTACAGGAGGACTCAAGACTCTCACCTCACCGTGTAAGCTAAGTGGACACTTTCTAGCTGGTTTTTATTCTCTCCTGTTCTTTTTTGCTTATTCTATCCCTCCTACAGTATGTTAAGATGAAAATACATTAAAATCTTTTGTGGATTTTAAAATGAGAATTCTTAGGATTTGCTCCATGTACTCCCCAGGGAATTCTCATTTGATTCTTTACGTATGCTAAACACAAAGAACAAAGTGGCCAGCAATAATCATGTCACGTTTAACCTTGAGCTTTGCAGAGGCATGCTTGCCTGAGAGTCTGAGCTTTGGGCCTGAGGATATGGCTCGGTAGAGTCCTTGCCTGACACACACGAACACCAACACAGCACAAATCAGGGTGTGGTGATGTCCTCTTATAAAGTCAGCTCTGTGGAAGGACTGGAAATTCTCAGCCACAGAGTGAGTTAAGGCCAGTGTGGGATACATGAGGCTATCTCAGACACACAAAAATCTGGGCTTTGGAACTGAATGGAAGTAGATTAAAACCTTTGCTTTATTACCGTCAGGGCAACACTGGATCAGTTATTTCCCCTCCTTGTGTCTCAGGTTTTTTTTTTTTTTTTTTTTTTCTGTATGGTTAAGTTGAAATGATATTTTGTGTGTAAAGGAAGTAACAAAAAAGTATGAAATTAACATATTAGTGTAAAATGGGCTCTATTCATTAACTTCCTGGGTTCTCATGCTCTGTGCACTACGCTAATCTTGAGCCAATGACATCGTTATCTGAGTGACCCTGGGGTTTAACCTTAGCACTCACAGTGCTCAGGTTTAAGACCAGAGGATCTCAGCCTCAGGTGTATAAAAAGCCCTTCTGAAACTGCATGTGAAGCTTTATGAAAGGTGGAATGAGGAGGATCAGGAACTTAAGGTCACCCTACATACCAAAGGGCTAGCCTAGGTTATATGACACCCATTCTCAAACAAACAAACAGTTCTTCTTGCATGAGATAGGCAGTACAAGTTCTGTGTTGGGGATGAGACAAGGCTTGGTTAGCTCAGAAGAAGGTAGTGTGTAACGCTCCCAGACTGAAATCCTAAGATATGGCCCTTCCAGATGACAGTATGAAGCTCCACAATTCTGTTTTCTGCCCTTTCACACAGTACTACTCTCCCACCACCCAGTCCTGACCTGGACATACTACTTGGGGGTGTCTCTGCCTTTCTCTTCCTGGAATATCCTTTTGGCATGCTTCCACCTGCTGGACTCCTTGACCTTGTGTAATCTCTTCTTGCACGTCATCATCAGTCTTCCCGAGGCGCCATCTCTTTCTTCTTCCACGTAGCTCTGTCAGCAGCTTTACATCCTGCAAAATTCATGACTCTCCTGTATTTCTGTATAGGGCAGATTCTTCTTTTGCTATTACTGGTGCCTAGTGTAACGATGCATGGTTGATAAGTGTTATTTGGATATTTAAAGATAAAGGTACATGCATAGGCAATGTAAGCAGTAGGTAATGTGCATGCCCTGGGAGGGCCTAGGCTGTGCTGATAGAAAGAAACCAGGTAATCCAGAAAGAGGATGCTGAAGAAAAAGATGGCGTTAGTGGTAGTAGTTAGAAACCCACAGTCACCTTGGATAGTGGTGCAGGCTGTGTGCCACACAAATATCATGACATCTGTGGTGATGTCAGTCACAGTAAGAAAGTTTCACCAATGACTTCTTCAAACAGTTTTCAGCTATCTTCTGGGTTTTGTTTGTTTTTATCGGGGAGGGGTTAGTGCCCATTAGCATATGTGGGAGCCTTAAAGATGGTTTTCTCTGTCTCCAGATTTTCTAAATTCTTTCTTCTGGCACCTCAAATTCACTGAGCAGAATTGCTTTTACTTAAAATCAAATGTTAGGTTCTTCTTGTATAGACTTTTCTTCGTTTGCTGTGCGTTTTAAGTCTTGAAGACTCACTTCAAGACCGTGAGTGTTGTTTTTAGGAGTGCTTCTTACATTCTCTGTGGGGTTTGAATATGCTTGGCCCAGGGGGTGGCACTATTAGGCAGGGTGGCCTTGTTAGAGGAAGTTGTCACTGTAGGGGTGGGCTTTGCAAGCCTCCTGTTAGCCATGTGGGACACAGTAGAATTTCCAGCTCCTTCAACGCCGTGTCTGCCTGAATGCTCCGAGCTTCCTGCCTTGACGATAATGTACTGAACCTTTGAACCTGTAATCGATCCTTAATTAACTGTTATCCTTTATAAGAGTTACCTTGGTCATGGTGTCTCTTCACAGCAATGGAAACCCTAAGTAAGACACTGTCCTTCTGAAGAAAGGGGCTCATTCACAATGCTGCTATTGTAGACTGGCCTCATGGTGATAAGAAACATTCTTCAGTGGGTGAATGGAGATAATCTTTTATTCTAGCAAAATCAGTACTTCTAATAATTTGCCTTCAACTGAAAGTCAAGTGGCTTTCTTATTTTCACAAAAACTACTTGGGAACAAGCACTGACCTTGGTGACAAAGGCTGGGGAGGTGGAAGTTGGGGGGAAGGGTACTCAACTAGAGGTAAAGGGAGCCAGGCTCACAGAATGGTCCTATATTTGGTCAGTGTGATAGCTAATTTTGGCTGTCAACTTGACGACAACTGAAATCAACTAAAACCCAAGCACCTTGGGCATGCCTGTGAGGAATTTCTTGATTGTATTATTGGATTAACGGATGATTGGATATTGAGTTGGGAAGATCTACCCTAAATCTAGACCACACCTTCTGGTGGCAGTATACATGAAAGGACTGAAGAAGGAAGCTTTTGCATTTTGCCACCTTATCCTCACTCTCTGTGGCAAGTTTGTCTATCTTGGTACCAAGCATTCCTTCACTGGTATTATCGAATACTTCAGGGTGCCAATGAAGGCCAGAAATTCTCTAGGAATCCTTGAGGACTCTAGCACCAGGTTGGCACTGCTGGGACATCCAGTCTCATGGACTGAAAAATTACAGATTCTTGTGCTTTTCTTCAGGAGATGGGCATTGGCAGACTATTCAGACTCGACCTGCAAGTCACAATAATAAAGCGTTCTCTCTCTCTCTCTCTCTCTCTCTCTCTCTCTCTCTCTCTTTGTCTCTGTCTCTCTCCCATCTCTATCAGTTTTGTTCCCTCAGAGAACTCTAAGTAATGGTCAGCTAGGCTGTTTATTGTAAACTGCAAGGCCATCATAGATTTATACTTATGATTATGTCCAATGTCTGTGTTTTATCCCCCTAATCCTTTATAGTTTTCCACCTTTGCCTGTGTCACAAGAAACTGTCCTGGGGGAGCTGTTCTAAAGGTTGCCTCGCTCTTTGGCTTCTAGTTAGACTCAGAGAAAAGTGGAGGGCAAAGGGAACGTCAAGAGAGAATATTTCCTATCTCAATTCTCTCTCTGCTGCATTCTATGGGTTGTCCATATGCCTCTACTGACGGTCACAGTTCTCATTACCCAGTTTTCCCCATGCAACCACTTTTCTTTGAGTTGTGCTGACTCCGCCCTGCCCTTGAACCTATAAGCTTAGTGGGTGATAATGGCTTCCAACTGTTACAAGTTCTAAGGTATTTACTTTCCATTATTTGTTTCACTAAATTTTGCCCATATCTTTGTGCATAGTCCTTGCATTAAATAGGTCTTTCATTAACTGTCTTTAAATTACCCAATCTGAGGATACCGTCTGCTTCCTCATGAGACCCCGGCTGATAGCAACCATTTTGCTGCAGATGGCAGTCAAGATGTCTTGGTAACTGGGGTCCTCTTTTGACCTTGCACTCGAGCTTGCCATCCTGGGGGTAATGTAGAATACGGTGTAGCTGTGGAGATGCTTAGGGGAAGCAACGTTAATGAAGTGGTTTTGAATGACAAAAGAAACTTGGATATAAAGTAATAGCAGAGATGCATGAACTTGTGGACAGTGCTCTTTGAAAAAAAATTATTCTTGTTGCCTTGTGAGTTGGAGAAAAAGACAGTTTACAGAGGAAAAGCCAACTGGGAGACTCTTGCTATATCCTGGGAGCAGTGACACTTTACAAAGAGAATTCTAGATTAGAACTGAAAGGCAAGCACAAAACTTCTCAAGCTGAGAATAGAAGGTAAGTCAGGAGCAAGAATCAAATACTACTTAATATAATCAAATACTACTTAATATAATCAAATACTACTTAATATAGCACCATGACAATTAGAGAGTTAAGGAAGACAATGGGGCGGTTAACGACAGCTTAGTTTATTAAATGTTTCCTGAGTTTAGGACTATGAGACCCAACAGAGGTTAACTCACTCCATCATCCACTGACTTTGCAAAGCACATTTCATGATCTTCATTTGCGGTGGTTTGAATATGTTTAGCCCATGGGAAGTGCTACTATTAGGAAGTTTGCCCTTGTTGGAGGAAGTGCGTCAATGTGTAGGCGGTTATTCAGGGCTCGTAGAGTTCAGTCTCGGCTCAGTGCAGAACAATCAGTCTTTTCCCGGCTGCCTTTGGATCAAGATGTAGAACTCTTGGCTCCTCCAGCACCATATCTACCTGCACACTGCAGTGCTTCCCACCATGATGATAATGGACTGAGCCTCTGAAACTGTAAGCCAACCCTGGCTGAATGTTGTCCTTTATTAGCGTTACCTTGGTCATGTTCCTCACAGCAATGAAACCCTAATTAAGATACCATTTTATGATAAGAAAAAGAGGCATATAGAGCTTGTTACTTATTGAAGAGCACATGTTAAGCAAATTACTCAGTAACTGACCTGAGATTCAAACTCCAAAGCCTGAATCCTGCTGCCTCTTGAGATAAGCAGGCTACGTGGTCAGGAACACTTGCCAATAATCCATGTGCCTTGCTGTTCATCTTTGTTATCCCCAGGGCTCCCTCAATCCCTCCTTCAATTAACTGCTTGTTATTCTCTAGACCACTAAATTCTTTCCTACTTTTGATGCCAACGCCTTCAACTTTTCTTACCCAGTTAATAATAACAACCAGCATTCATTAAACATTTATTAAATGCATCCTTATTTTGTGAATTTGACATATTACTCCTTAATCTTCACCATGTATGCGAGGGTCACAGTAAAGAAAACACCAAAATAGCTGCTCCGTGATTGGGGGAAAGGTTTTTTTAAATTGGGAGAAAGAAAAAAAGAAAGAAAGAAAGAAAGAAAGAAAGAAAGAAAGAAAGAAAGAAAGAAAGAAAGAAAGAAAGCGAGCATCCAGAGTCATCTGGGAGAGTCTAGAGAAGAGAGAAAAAGAAGCAGACTGGACATGACTGGGCTATCAGTGGGAAAAGAGGAATGGAAGGAGAATTGGCAAAGATGGCTAGGTTTTAAGGAGAGTGAGTAGCTGCTGCGGAAGGAAACCTGTGCAATGGAGCAGGCCTGGGAGTTCAGAGTACACGAGGAGGTGAGAAGGGCCAGAAGGCTATGGTGGGGGGCTTTGAAATGTATAATGGGTACTTGTGAAGGGGCCTGAGGCCAGCATGGGCTTTGAGATGCAACCACAGGGACATGTCAGTGGAGAGCCATGTCCCCTCTGTCAGAAGCAAAGAAAATGACTTCTCTTGGTGGATGGGAAACATTTTACAAGTTTCTGAGGAACGCTGGTTTTATATACCCTACAGAAGTCTTTCTATGGTCCAGCTTGAGCTGGGACAAGATAGTCCTTTCTGAGACTTGACGCATGGCCCTCTATGGGATAGGTGTTAGCATTGTCATTCTCATCCACTAAGGGCAGGCTATGAGGAGTGGGAATTTCTGCTCGTTTATTAATAGAGTGCTGCTGCTTCTGTTGTCATGCTCCATAGCTGTGTCAGATAAAGGAGCTTTACGGATGAGGAAGGTAAGCCCCAGCCAGGCCTGGCAGGCACAAGCAGTAGGGAGTTGATCGATCGTGCCTCAGACTCCGGGCTTTTCACTAACTCCCTCAATCTAGCCTTTAAGGAAAGCTCAAATGTCACACACCCCCCCCTTGGGAGCTGGAAGGGAAATGGATTCTCTGAAATAAAGCTTCCCACTCCTCACCCTGTCCCTTGGGATGTCTTAGAGGAAACACTGTGTCCCAGGCTCGGAGCAGGAACTCCCATCAGAGAGCATCTTGGTGCATTTTTTTCCAGATCCTGCGCAGCTTGTGCCTCCCCCCTTTCCTTCTGTATTCCTGTCTTCTCCTGTCCACATCTTGGATTCTCAGGATCACACCTCTATTATCAGCCTCACCCTTTATTTTCCGTGGCAAAATTATGACAGCGACACTCTCTGCAGCCACCCTAGAGCTCGCTTAGGCTACTACGCGCACTCTGAAGAAGATGTCACTCGTGTTTCCATTTCTCTCCAACCTTCGATCCTCTCCAAGCTCCTTTTATAGCCTACACTCTGTCGTTTATAGAGCCTCTCAAACTGAAATCAGGCAGCAGGGGCCAGCTTGGGCAAAGGACTTTACGAGCAGTGCAGTTATCACGCTGTTCCTGACTTCTCGTGCAGCAGTCCAGAAAGAGGGCTGGCAGTCTTTATTAGAGTCAGCCCAGCAAAGAGCTAAGATGACCATATGTGTTGGGGTAAAGCATGGCCCATCAAAGTATCTTGCAATTGAACGAAGGGAACATGCTCAAAGGATATAGATCGCCATCAGGGCATATCACTGATAGGATCCTGTTCACTTGGCATGCGCTAGAACCTGGAGTACCACAGATGAGCCATGAATACAACTGAAAATGACAACTAAAATGAAAATATCTACATTTTTTTCCCCAGTGGGGAAAATAAGGAATCTTCTGAAGCCATGAGTTTGAGATGAAACACCTGAGATCTCATAAGCCATAAATACGGTTTTCTTTCTGGAGAAGGAATTAGTTCTTAGTATACCAGCTAGGAAAGGCTCTTTGATTTGCTGGCCTTCTGATTTTGTGTCTTGCAACCACAGAGACTTCAGCTTGCGCCCAGACAGCAGCAGCTTGGAGCTGGGAAAGGAGGCTATTCCTGTAGGTGACTCGGCAGCAGCGGAATGTGGAGCTGCTGGTCGGAAGGAACCACAGATGCCGTTTCTTTTCCACCCGCTGGAGGTTTTCTTTGGCAGAAGTTCCTGCTCTCCAGGCAATTGCTGACTTGCAACCCCAGACATAAAGTTTCCACAGACATCCAGTTATGGAATATTTGAACTAGAAAGTTTCTTATACAGCATCCTTGGCATTGTTTTAAGTTGTAGGGAAACTGAGGCATACAAGGCGAGCCAATTCACTTAAGGTGACATCCTGTGCTCAGCTAGGTCTGAACTGATGTCTCTGAGTTCAGGGTTTCTGGCACAGAAGCAGTTAAGGGTACACAGGAGCCATCTGCTGGTGTCCAGTAGAGCAGTGAATGGCAGGCCACTGACACTGTTGTGGAAATAGGATGATCAATAACAGCGTGCACAGACAATTCTTCATTTTCTTCTGCAAAGAAATGTGAGCACAAAGGCCGGAGAGCTGGAGGCACTTGTAAAGCCATGCAGGGCTTGAACTGGGCTGGCCATATTGGCTAGAGGGGCTTCAGGAGGCCTAACTTTGGACTCTGGTGGCTTGTGCTTTAAGCAACTTGACTATGCCTAGATCCTTGTTTTCCAAGTCTTTCCTCTTTATGGAGTTAGACTAGGTCAGATACACGTGATTGAAAGGAAAGAAAATCTACAGGGACTACTTTCTCAAGGATAACCTTTTCAGGGCCCCATGTGCTAAATGAGCTTGCATAGCTCTGCTCTGAATCCAGTTCTCCACATTGCTAGATCTGCTGCCCAGCTGCAGGTTTTTAGGCACCCCTAGAGACACCAGGCTACTGACCTACGGAAGCAATGCGCCAAGGGCTTTTCCCAGACCAGATCTTGCCAGCCACTGTTGGTCACTTTCTGAGTGTGTCTACTCTGTATGACTGGGTGTGACTCCTTTTCTTATCCCCTACCTCACCCTTGCACACATTCACTCAGCCCCTCCCACACCTGTGGAAGGTCTACTGTAGTGCTCAACGCCGTGATCCTGTGCCATGACTGGATCTGGAGGGATTCACCCTGACTCTCCAGGGACAGTGAGCCTGGAGCTATTCATCCAATTCACAGGTCTCACCCTGCTTTGTGCAATCCACAAAGACGGTGGGTGGGGCATCACAGCAGAGAACAGAGCTGCCTCTCACTACACTGTGTGCCCATATTGATTGCCAACAGAATCCCTAAGGTAGAAAGAGAATGTTCTGGGAAAGTGAACCAAAATAAAGTCATTTGTGAAAAAAAAAAAAAAAAAAAAACAAATAAAGTCAGAATACTCCGCAGGAGGGCGTCTCCTGCACCTATGCATGAAAACAAGAAAAAAATACCAAGGGTTTTGCAAGAGCCACATCCTTGCACAAAA